>NW_019268526.1:1014488-1079231 GCF_002738365.1 Cucurbita moschata | reverse complement strand
TAAGCTTGGAGAGAGCAACAAACAATGGAGACTTTGAACAAATGAGGATTGGAGAATGTATGTAAGTTGTGTATTTTAAAATGTGGGGAAGATGAGTTTATATAAAGGAGAAAAGTGGCAAAATGTAGGATTGAATATTGACCATTGGATTGTGTTAGGAATAATGGAAGGTGGAGATTAAAAGTAAATAAATAAGAAAATTTTCTAAATTCATTTATTTCAAAATTTTAATATAATAGTAATATAATATAATAATAATAAAAAGTTATGTGAGTAACGGTCAAATGAAATTCAAAATTTATTATAAATATAATAATATAATAATAATAAAAACTATGTGAGTAACCACCAAAATTTTAAAATATAATAATATAATAATATAATATAGTAATAATACAAATCAATGTGAGTAACGGTTAGATTCAAATTTATATTTTGTAAAAATAACTTTATTTAAAAATATAATAATAAGAAAAACTCCACCATTTGTTACTCTCCCAAAATTATAAATGTCATACTTTGATATATTTTGATTTGTCCATCATTTTGATTTTGCTGCCACGTCATCACGCCGGGTATGTTGTCTCAACTGTAATTTCTTCGTTTTAGCTCTGATTTGAGTAATTGAAAAGTCATTGAAATCGTTATTCCCGACCTTATACTGTGGACAGTTCAAAATACTGAAAATAGTTAATAATTAAAAAGTAGGTTTGTTATCATCAAAACATCAATTAATTGATTGAAATTAATTAAAGTGAGATCAAGGCCAAAAAGCCAACAAATGGATATTTCTGATCCTTGCCAAGACAGGATCGAATAATTCCACAGGCTTGCCGATTTAATTTCGTCCATTCTGCTTCTGCCATGTCTTTAAGCATCTCCTCTTGGAGAGAAACATCGAGGTCTTGCATGACTAGCAAATCGCTAACTTCGCCTAGCCAAACACCAAAATTATTGGTTCCATCAAATTTCTCTACCTCGAGATTGGAACTCCACACTCTCGATCCACGTCGTGATGGTTCTGCCATTTGCAATAATTAATCTGGATGTAACTCAAAAACACAATTCTTGAAAATTGATTTTCAAGAGAATAAACACGATTGTGAGCACGTCTAATGGTCAATGAGGCCCAAACTTTCACAATACCCCCAAATACCACAATAAGGCTCTGATACCACTCGTTGTGCGCCGAAAGCGGAACAAATGTACTCACAACACCAAAGTTACTCAAAACATACAATATGACACTCAAAACTTGATGATTTCAACCGTAGAAAGAATGGCATTATATAGCCCTCTGCTAAACCTAAAGATAAACTAACAAGCCTAAAAAGACCTTGAGAATAGGTCTTGGTCCTAGAGAATAGGGCTTATGACAGTGTTCAACACATATGACCAGAGAACGAGCAAAATTAAAGGAGCTTAATGAGAAGTTCACTGGAAACGTGAAGTATTGCGACTGAACAATTTTATCGATTCAAGGCAAAGGATCCATTTTGTTCTATTGTACAACGACGACCAACATCTATTGACCAAGGTATATTACATTTCGAGTTTGAAGAGCAATATTATTAGAGCCTTGATCGAATGACAGAAGAAGGTGGCAGAGTGGAGTTAGTTGGCACATTTTTTAAGATATTCGACAGAAATGAAGCCCTATTGATTAAGGTAAAAAGGTCAAAGAACCGCCTATATATGATACTATTGAAAGACCATCAAAATCTTCCAAAGATATCCATTGACGTTGAAAGCTATATATGATAGATAAACCTCCTAAACTATGTCATGAAAGCTATATATATGAACATAAACCTCCTCATACTATGTCATGAAAGCTATGCTATGTATTACAAAATGTACGAGAATTATGTAAGCAGAAATCACAAACTTATTATAATTATAGACAAATGGAGGTGTATCATCGTACATTATGTCATGATTATAAGCTATGAGGATCTTAAGCATATTTGTGTAACACATGCTTCTGAATACTTTCACACTATGATGACGACGAACATATACATTATGACTTATGGTTTACCACATTATGTACACCATGATATTATGGGGGTCCTTTCCCTTCGTGGTGCTCGACACAAAGCCCGTTAGGATTGCTAGCCCGATGAGGCTGCCCCACGTGTGTGTGAACCTGTCTGGTGCACCAATACTCATATGTGTGGGTCATGTGTAGAGAAGTACTAAAAATTCGACCTTGCCCAAACTGGGAAGCTGCCTAAGACCATGCTATGCTATGTTAAAAGAATAGGTCACACTATGTTCCATGTGTTTGCTACTCTTACTTAGTATTTCTTAAAATACTCAAGCCATGTGCTACTCTTACATTTTAGGTAAAGGTAAACCACCCTTCTACGATGACGGCAGCGTCGTGATGAAGGCCATGGAACCAGTTATTAGGGTAGTTGCAGTTATGTTTATTTTGTAACATTTAAGTTAGATAAGAACATTGGGTTATTCTTCTCTTTGGTTTATTTAATTTTGTTGTTTTTGTTTTAAATTTTTACATCTTGAAACCGTTTAAGTCCATGCTATCATTCATGAACTATTTTAATTGAAGTATTCTGGACTCTACAGTAATTTCATGTGTTATGATCCTACTTTTTCCAACCGCACAACGTCGTGACCTTGACACGCTCACGACCAGTCTTAAGGGAAATCAAGTCCTATATATATTTTTTGCCTCAGCTTTGTGGCTTCATCAGACCTTATACGAGATTTGTCTCACCAATCGAACATCGCTTATGCAGAATCCAAGCTTGTTTGATCACACACGCTTCCTACGCATGCATGCTCAATCGTCTGCGACACAACTAACTTGCATCTACACTAGGCCAAATCATTCGGCTCGACCTTGCCTCTACTCGGGGCCAAGGTCTCTCAATGGAACATCACGTCTCATCTTGTCATCTTGATTCCCATCGACATGGCCCATATGTCTTGACGTCATCCTAAGTCTCAAGATGTCGTTGCTCATCACACCTCACTTGGTCATGCCATCGAAACGGGCTCACATGTCGCTCATCTCATTGAGACATCTCGAACATCCATCCATCCGAGTTCTATCGAGGTATTGGCCGTCCCGTGCCCATGCCATGTCATTTACGGATACCGTCTCGGATAGCAGGTGCATATATCAACCTCCGACACGCGGGTTGGGGCGCAATACTGGCACACCCGTGCCACTTGGTACTGTCCTTGAAAAAATTCATTTTAAAGGAAAGTCGCCCAAGAAAATCGTTTCGGCACACTCGACCTCGCTATGACACACGTATGTGCCACAGGGTAGCTCACTTAGGCCACAGATCAGGGGTGGTGGAGAGCTGACACCATAACTCCCCCTATAGTACATTTTGAGAAATTTTCAATCTTTCACGCATAAACATGATTTTGGCAAACGGTCATATAATGCATGGAGTGTCTGTCCGGTGTCCGATTTACACAAAATTTGGCGAGCGTTCATATTTCATATGGACAGACTTAACTCCAGAACCGCATGCCCAAATTCCTTTTGGAACCTCAACTTTTGAGGTTAAGGCCCGGACCCTATCTTACCCGGACCCTATCTGGCCCTTCAACAAGCCTATCTTTGCCACTCTTGTCTATTCAATGTCTCTATCTTGCTTATGCCTCGATTTGTCTTCAATGCTCACTCTGTGTGGTGTGTTAGATAATGCACCGTCCTCCACGATCGCATCATGGCACTCGTCTAGGCCCTCGTGTGGCCAAATACGCGCCACTTGAGGGTCGTCGCTTCTTCTGTCACAACTTGAGGATCCCAACCAACTCTCTTCATAGTTAGATTGTTGCACCATGCATGTAGTAGCTCCTTTATCTGAGTAGAAAAATAGAGTTGTTACAATGCACTCTTCTTTTTAGTAACTCAATTATAGGAACTTCATGGTAAAACTTGTTTTTCTTGAAGAAAATCTATATTGGTTGACTTTCTACAAAGTTTCCTAGGATGCATGTGAGTAACGACAAAATATGCTGAAAGCACTCGTGTTGGTTTGTAGAGACAATTTTCACTCTTAGAAGTAAAAAGTAAGTAACGTGACCATATCATACATGATGCAGTAACATGACCAACACTCATTCAAATATATAATTAGTGAATCAATACTTTATCAAAACTTATTCCAACTTCACATAAATTATTCTTTTGGTACTATTTGGAATATTCTTAACTAAGCGATTTCACTCTTCTTAATTTCACCTCTAAGTTCATCTTGGACTCTTGTAAGAGCTATAGAGAAAATGTAACGATAAGGGTTTCAAAAAGGCAAAAATAAAAATAAAAAAAATTAAAAATAAAAATAAATAAATAAATAAAAAAGGAGAACGCGCCTTAGATCTCGCCG
The DNA here is from genome assembly GCF_002738365.1 of Cucurbita moschata. NCBI lineage: Eukaryota > Viridiplantae > Streptophyta > Magnoliopsida > Cucurbitales > Cucurbitaceae > Cucurbita > Cucurbita moschata. The sequence continues at coordinate 1,074,855 of NW_019268526.1, read as the reverse complement.
GAATTCGCGAGATTTCCGGTGAGACATGCCTTGCCAACAAGGGCGTATTAATTCCATGAATCCCCATGTTAAACCCTAGCTACCTTAGTAGTCTTTTCTTTTTGAGCCACTGTCGTACCTGTGAGGGAGGAGACGAAAGATTTAGATGAGGAATCGAAAACGTCTTGAGACTTCAGACTTCTGTGAGTCCTTAGATAGGAGCAACCTGGTGTCAGGGTACGTCGGGCAAGGAGGGACAGACGTGCCACCAGAGACAGACGAACGGATGACGACCATTCCACCGGCGGCAGTAGTCGAGTTCCTTGATTAGGGTTGTTGAGGCTTTTGGGCGAGGAAGACGAAGCGGCGGCCGCGAGTTGCCCCTTTGGCATTCTGCGAGTTCGTCTCGATCAGCATACCGGCCGCACCTCGCGGGCCGCGCTCAGACACCACCATAGGGCCTCGTTCCCTTTCGGCCCAACCCAGAGACACATCCAGGAACCCTGCGTCGTCAGTGTCCTTCGCAGCCCATCGGTTTCAGCGTTGTCAGCGGCTTCGTTGCACTCTCGACTCGGCAAGGTCGGCATGGCGGCGCGGCTTAGCGGCTCGACATATGTATAATATATTGATTCCTAGGTTTCCGACCCTTCTGGAGCCATTCCCACCCTTGTTTCAACCATATGAGGTTAGTATAACTCCATTTTGATAGAACAGTTTGTGACAGGGACATACCTTAGTAGCTAGGCATAAGAGCTAGTTGTGAAAAGACTCTAAGTATATCATGTTGTCTTATAGGCATCGGGGTTAGCGTGGTGAGTGACTTCGGCCAAGGCCGAGGTAAGTAACCTTACTGTTGGCGTTAGTTATGTATATATGTTGGTGCATGCCCTGTGGCCCTTGCATGCACCATGTGTGTTGTTGATGTATGCTAGGTTATATGTTTCTTGCAGTGAAATGCTATGTATGTCATGTTTATGTATGTGATGTTTGTGACACGGTTTGCTACCCTATATGTATGAGCTTGATTGACATGTTATGATTGTAATGAGAACCCCGCATGCCATGAATGTGATGACTAGTATGATACGATATGCTTACTAGATGTTTAACCCAGTTATGCTATGTAATGCGGTGAGGGGATGGAACGTTGTATGTATAATTCCATGGAGGTAAACCTTAAGGACCTTTATGCACGCTATGGTTATGTACATGGGGCAATCCCCCGCTAAGCTACTGATGGTATGGACGCGTACATTCGATATTGTGTTTGCCACGATATCATGCAGGCCCTCCTTTTCCGTGGCATCCGGTATTGTATATCATACATACCCGACCAAGCCAATCCTAGGGAGTTCACATGCGAACTCACCTGGTAGGCCCACAGTCACGCACGTGGGCCATGTGTGGGAAAGTACCATGCATCCACCCCCACCCGGACAAGGCAAGAGCCTAAGGCCATGGGAAGGAATGGAAGACAGACCCCTCTCTCAGTTTCTTTCTTTTGACACTTGTGCTCATGTATGTGTATTGTGTGCGACCGCATATATCCTTATGTATGATTATATGCTTAACCTCAACAGTGGGATGACTTACTGGGTATTTTATATAATACTCAAGCCACGTGCTACCCGTATTTTCAGGTAAGGGCAAGGCTCCCATGTAGGCTGACGGTGGATGTTGCGAAGGCCATGAAAATCTTAAGGAAGGTTTGTAGTGTCGTATGGGTCTTGTTGGATTCTTTTGGTTTCATAGTTATTGCAATTATTCATTCTGGTTAGCTGTTGATTACTTCTAGGTTAGGCTGTTGTCATTGTTTTTCCTCCAAGTATGAACTACTTATAATAATAGACGTATTGTCATTTTTGAGGCTGTCTTACATAAACCATCGTACTTTCGTTATATAAATACAAGGTAACGTCACTAATTAGGATAGAGAAAATTAGGGGCATTACAGAGTCCATATCTAAACTTAACATATCAAATAGATTATGAAAGAACATGAAAAGTAACACATAATTGGTGGCTTGATTAAACCATTTGTAAAAGAAATGCGTACGTAATGAACACTATTCTTTCACTTCCTCGTAGAACAAAGAAGAGAAAACATTCATGACATCTTTAGGCAAAATAACTCCAACTTCCACTCCTCCATTCCCACTTCTACTCTCCGTCATCGAAAAACTTCCATTCGGGTTTATCGAAACCATCTCCACTTTCTTACTATTTCCCCACCCGAAGTCAATCTCATAAACTCCAAACCTTGGCGATCCTCCCGCTACAATCATTTTAGATATGGGCATCTCCCTCCCCCATCGACCTAAAATCTCTTCCACCATTTCCACTACTTTATTCTCCTTCACACTTTTCTCCATCTCCATTATTCTATCACTAATCTTGTTTGCAACCATTGCCATCCCATTTTCTTCCTCCAATTCCTTCGCTTCCAAAAACTCTCCCAACCCAATTACACCGTTACCAAAATAATTGAGTCCCCCTAGAGCTCCCATACGAGGCCGCATATCCACAGCGAAGAACAAAGCAATCTTACTTTTCGGTTCAATTCGCTCCGCTTTGACGATGCACGTTGAGATAAGGGCGTATGTCAATACAAAAGTTGTAAGATGACGAGTGGATGTAGAATTTGTTGCTACTTTTCTCCTTAACTTCTCTATGTCAATGCGTGTAAGCTCAAACGTGGCATGCACCACATCGTCTGAGATGACCCTTTTTGGGGTAAGTACAAGTATTTTGGGTTGACGAACAAACGCTCCATAATGCTTAACGTATAATCTTTCCAACCCATTTGGATCCTTTGCGGCTGTTCGGTCAAAAAATGGTGTCAACTCCGGGGGCAGCGTGGGGAGATTATTATTAGTACAATTGAGTGTACTACAAATGGAAGCCCATGATTTCAAGAACATGGTGGATGTTTTCCCATCAACAACCACATGGCTGGTTATGATGCCAATGGAAAACCCACTTTTGGGGAATAAAGTGATTTGAAGAGACATGGGTGGAGCAATGGTGTCGGATGTTGGGAGTTGGGGTACGAGGAAATGAGATTCCTTTGCCTTCCGAACATGATTTGACAAGAGATGGTCGAAATCAGCATCTGTTTTAGCAATAGTGAGGGAAACAGAGTCGCCAGGGTTGTAAAGAATAAAGGGGTCTTGAGAGTGATGGGGCCAAACGAGGTTGCCAGCGAGAGGGAGGAAATGGGAGAGTGTGAGAGAGAGAGAGTGTTTGAGGGTTTGGAGAATTGAATCGAAGCGAAGCAGGTCATTGGCGGGCAAGGAGTAAAAGAGAATGCGCTCGGTGGGTGGGGATATAAATTGCACAAGATCGGAGAAAGTGAGCGGGAGAGAGAAGTGAGTGGGCGGGGAAGTAGAGGGAGTGATATTGCAAACCTCCAAAACCTCCATTATTGCCTTTGGTTGCTCAATTTTGGGTTAAACAAGGTTGATATGAGGTTGCCTTTTGTACCCAAACTTTCTTAATTTTTCTTTTTCCTTCGTAGTTAGAAAGTGATCATCAAACAAATCACGTTGTTCCCTCACTTACTCAACCGAGATTTATAGTTTTTTAATCTTACAAAGTGTGAAACATGTGATCCTCTAGAATGGTGCCATCAAAAAAAGAAAAGAAGTAATTCAAATAAAGGCTATGTGGGCCTCGTATAGAGTGGAAGTATTCTAATTATTCTAATTTCTTTAATTGTAATTATTGAATTAGGTAGCTCTCTATGATTGTTGATGTAATTGGATCTTTGATGTGTTCGGATTTTGGTGAATGAGTAGAGTTCTTTCTTACTTCCATTTGTAATGAGAGAAAGAAAAAGAGTAATGGATGAGATTGGATTCATTAGACTTGGTCATTTTTGTCCGAGTAAAGAAGTCAAGATCAAATAAATAAAAAAGGGCTAGCCCGTAAAGACCTTGATCCACGTGAATTACTTGTGGAGAACCTCCATAACGACCCACTATTTTGGATTCTCGAGTCATTGATCGCTACTACTACTAGAGAGACTTTGATGAATTAATGAATTACAACCTAAAACAAAAAGAGTTAATACGAGAGACTTTGATGAAACATTCAACAAAAAAGATACCCATAAAGCAAAAGATGTACATGTTATATATTAGGAATTAGGAGTTATAGTCGAGACCCAAATCTATCGACTCCTATAGTCCCATAGTTTGGTTTTGCATCCATCAGGACTCTTCAGCTTAATTGTCACAATAGATTTTTGAGGCATCGAATTTCGGACCATGATTTAAAAGATAAGACAATAGTAAATAAATGAAAGCAAAAATATAGTAAAATTTCGTGCAGTTAAAGTCATACAGCACCATAGTCAAAATCCAAAATAAAAGTAATAAAAAAAAAACAACTGTTGTTCAGGTTGAGCCTATTTCATAAAGATTTGATGCGATAGTGAGAATGTTCGATTAATCCACCACACCTAAATGATGTGAAAATTATCTTATTTATAATCAAATAAATTACAAAGATACGGAAAGAGTAATAAATGGAAATAACAATAAATAGAAAAATATCTATGGTAAGAAGATATTTGCCTATAATAAAATATCAAATATGATATATATGGTAAACTATAATTTAGTACTAAATATCCTTAGCACCCCACCGCAAGCTGACCGTCGAATTTGAACGAACGTGAAGCTTGGATCTGAAAAATTCAGAGATCGGTTGAGAAACACTTTTCATGAAGATGTCAATAACCTAGTTCGGAAGAGGCATAGAGAAACATTTTCTTGACCTTCGAAAACTACTTTGGGATTGTCGCTTAGCGGCAATGTTGCCATGGCTTCGGCGAGAATATGTCTAACCCATGAAGAGGGATCATCGCTTACTGACGATGCTGCCTAGGCTCTAGTGAGAATATGTCAACCCAAGAAGTAGAAGGGGAAACCTAGAGCAAGGGACAAAGACAATGTTGAAGAGGGAATTGTCACCACAGTGGGCAAAGAAGTCAATTTTGGCTCGAATAGCGGCGGCGACTTGGTTGGCGAAGAGGCCAGTGCGGCGCCCAGATTCCAAAGGTAAATCTCTGCATGATAGGTTTAGGTTAGGGTTTCTGTGAAGGATGAAGGGAAGATTGGGAAGAAAATGAAAGAGACTATGTTGGTTGAGGGAAAATCGTTTGTGTTGGAAAAGGTGATATTGTATGTACAAAGTATGGCGATGGGTGATTTGGAGGTCAAAAGGGTGGAGCTGAAGAGTAATCAATTGGCTCCGCATGTGGCAGTCATGGAGACTGCCCCTGCGGCGTCAAAGCCAGCAAGGGTGGTGGAAAAGAAGATGAGTAGGGGATTTAGAAGCCATTGAAAATAAGGGATCCGGGTTATTAAATCGAAAGGGCTCTGATACCATGAGAATGTTTGATTAATCCACCACACCTGAAAGTTATTTTATTTATAATCAAATAAATTACTAGGATATGGAAAGAGTAATAAATGGAAATAATAATAAATGGAAGATACCAATGGTAAGAAGGTAAATATTTAGATATTTGCCTATAATAAAATATTAAATATGATATATATGGTAAACTATAATTTAGTACTAAATATCCTTAACAAATAGTATAGTGTCTGCTAATCTGAACATCATTCAAGGAATTTTAGAAAACGAGCCATCCCATATGACCATAAAGTCATCTAAGTTGGTGGGGGGGAGACCTCTCGTGTGCCATTCAGCTACTAAGTCAACTTATGCGGTCCCACACTTTCCTCTTTTGAACGAGTTTATAGTTCAATGGCCTTTCTTGAGAGACCTCTAGCCATTTCCACAAGGTTGGGGCATACAATACCCTAAACGGCCTATGCCGGGGGGTGACCTCTCGTGTGCCATCCAGCTACTAAGTCAATTTATGTGGTCTCGCACTTTCCTCTTTTGAACGAGTTTATAGTTCAATGGCCGTTCTTGGGAGACCTCTAGCCATTACCACAAGGTTGGGGCATACAATACCCTAAACAGCCTATGCCTTGCTTGACAGTACTAGTATCGAAGTGAAAAGGGTAGTGGAGACTATGATGTCACCATACCTACTACTTATAGCTTGAACGGCCACCTTAGTTATTCTTAGATGTGCTGGAGGTGTACGAGGATTTCTTAGGAGGTTTAAATCTTGTCTCTCATTTCTAGGACATTTAGGACAATCTCCTCGAGGTAATCCATTCTCTAAGTGCACCCTGGTCTAGACCTCTAATCATCGTTCACAATCCTAAGCTTCTAGGTTTACTAAATACATACTGACCTCGGTCAATTTGAAACTACTCTAGCTCTTATGTCCTAGTTTTAGTTTGGTTCTCTTGTGCATACTTTTCTAGTGGTATTATCATATTAATCACCTAGAGCATAGTATATATAATCTAAATATTCGTGGAGGCTAATTAGGAAGATAATCCTAAGAAGATAATCCTATCAATCAACTAAAGCACTGAAAACATAAACTAAAACCTTTGTGCAAACTCAACGGAGAGATAACATCCATCAATTACCTAGAGCACAAATCACAATAGCCCATCTTTCACCGTATTCATCCCAAAATCTCTTAGTAGAGGGAATTTTGTAATCACATACATCCCATATAGATTACTTGTTCAAATAGTCCAACTCATATTTTAGTCATGCTTAATCTCTTTCTAGTTCTATGGAGAGAATAAAAACATTCCGCTTAGCTATATAACAAAATTATCCATAACATACATACAATGCATTCTCATCCAAAATTTCTCTTGTGGAGTCCTAAACATGTACATTCTAACTATCTATAGTAAGAAATAGTAGCATGCTAGCACGTCCTTTCCCTCAGATGACGACGAGCATGTACATTATGATTTATGGTTTACCACATTATGTACACCGTGATATTATGGGGGTCCTTTCCCTCCGTGGTGCTCGACATAAAGTCTTTAGTGAGTACTAGCCCGATGAGGCTGGCCCACGTGTGTGTGAGCCTATCTGGTGTGTCAATGCTCATATGTGTGAGTCATGTGTAGAGAAGTACTAAACATTCAACCTTGCCCGGACTGGAAAGCTACCTAAGGTCATGCTATGCTATGTTAAAAGAATAAGTTACCCTATGTTCTATGTGTTTGCAATTTTCGACCCCAATAATGGGGTTACTTATTTAGTATTTCTTAAAATACTCAAGTCATGTGCTACTCTGACATTCTAGGTAAAGGTAAAGCACCCTTGTACGATGACGGCGGCGTCGTGATGAAGGCCATGGAACCAGTTGTTAGGGTAGTTGCAGTCATTTTTATTTTGTAGCCTATAGGTTAGATAAGAACATTGTGTTATTCTTCTCTTTATTTTATTTTATTTTTGTTGTTTTTGTTTTAAATTTTTACATCTTCAAACGGTTTAAGTCCATGCCATCATTCATGAACTATTTTAATTGAAGTATTCCGGACTCTACAGTAATGTCATGTGTCACGATCCTACTTTTTTCAACCGCGCAGCATCGTGATCTTGACACGCTCACGACCAGCCTTACAGGGAATCAAGCCCCATATATATTTTTGGCCTTGGCTTTGTGGCTTCATCGGACCTTATGTAAGGTTTTTCTTCACCAATCGAACATCGCTTATGCAGAATCCAAGCTTGTTCGACCACACACGCTGCTTGCGTGTGCATGTTCAATCATCTGCGACACAACCGACTTGCCTCTACACTAGGCCAAGTCATTCGACTCGACCTTGCCTCTACTCGGGGACAAGGTCTCTCAATGGAACATCACGTCTCATCTTGTCATCTTGATTCCCATCGACATGGCCCATATGTCTTGACGCCATCCTGAGTCTCGAGGTGTCGTCGACCATCACAACTCCCTTGATCATGCCATCGAGAACGGGCCCATGTGTCGCTCATCTCATTGAGACATCCCGAACATTCATACATCCGAGTTCTGTCAAGGTATTGGCCCTCCCGTGCCCATGTCATGTCATTTACGAATACCATACAGGATAGCAGGTGCATACATAAACCTCTGACACGCGGGCTGGGGCGCAAAATTGGCACACCCGTAGCACCCGATACTGTTCTTGAAAAAACTTATTTCAAAAGAAGTCGCCTGAGACACTCGTTTCGGCACGCTCGCACTCGCTATGACACACGTATGTGCTACAGGGTAGCTCACTTAAGCCACAGATCCCAGGGGTGGTGGACAGCTGACACCATTCTTCCCCTATAGTACATTTTGAGCCATTTTCAATTTTTTACGCATAGACATGATTTTGGTGAACGGTCATATAGTGCATGGAGCGTCTATGTCTGATTGACACAAAATTTGGCAAGAATTCATATTTCATATGGACGGACTTAACTCCAAAACCACATGCCCAAATTCCTTTTGGAACCCTAACTTTTGAGGTTAAGGTCTGGGACCTTATCCGGCCCTTCAACAAGTCTATCTTTGTCACTCTTGTCTATTCAATGTCTCTATCTTGCTTATGTCTCCACTTGTCTTTAATGCCCATTCTGTGTGGTTTGTTAGATGATGCACCGTCCTCCTTGATCACATCATGGCACTCGTCTAGGCCCTCGTGTGGCAAAATAGGCGCCACTTGAGGGTCACTGCTTCTTTTGTCGCAACGTGAGGGTCACAACCTACACTCTTCATAGTTAGGTTGTGACACCATGCATGTAGTAGCTCCTTTCTCTTAGAAGAAAAGTAGAGTTGTTACAGTGCACTTTCCTTTTCAGTGACTCAATTATAAGAACAACTTCATAGTTAAGCATGCTTTACTTAAAGTAATTCTATATTGGGTGACTTTCTAGGAATTCTTCTTGAATGCATGTGAGTAAGGACAAAGTATGCTAAAAACACCCGGTGTTAGTTTCTAGAAAAAGTCTTCACTTTTAAAAGTAAAAAGTAATTAACTTGACCATATTATAGAAGATGCAGCAACATGACCAACCCCCATTAAAATATATAATTAGAGAATTAATAGTTTATCAAAGCTTATTCCAACTTCATATAAAGTATTCTTTTGGTACTATTTGGAATATTTTTAACTAAATGATTTCACTCTTCTTAATTTCACCTCTAAGTTCATCATGGACTCTTGTAAGAGAGAGAAAAGAAAAAGAGTCCATATCTAAACTTTTAACATATCAAATAGATAATGAAAGAACATGAAAAGTAATACATAATTGGTGGCTTGATTAAACCATTTAGACAAGAAGTACCTATGTAATGAACACTATTCTTTCACTTCCTCGTAGAACAAAGAAGAGAAAACATTCATAACATCTTTAGGCAAAACAATTCCAACTTCCACTCCTCCACTCCCACTTCTATCTTCGTCATTGAAAAACTTCCATTTGGGTCTATCGAAACCATTTCCACTTTCTTACTATTTCACCACCCGAAGTCAATGTCATAAACTCCAAACCTCGTTGATCCTCCCATTCCAATTATTTTAGATACGGGCATCTCTCTTCCCCATCTATCACTAATTTCTTCCACCATTTCCACTACTTTATTCTCCTTCACACTTTTCTCTATCTCCATTATTCTATCACTAATCTTGTTTGTAACCATTCTCATCCCATTTTCTTCCTCCAATTCCTTCGCTTCCAAAAACACTCCCAACGTACTCACACCATTACCAAAATAATTGAGCCCCCTAGAGCTCCCATACGAGGCCACATATCCACATTGAAGAAACACCGAATTGTTCTAACATGAAACACCGAATTTTTTGCTAGGCGAATTGCAGATTAGTTGTTGCAATGAAGTGGTATTGGATAGTTAATTTTCTGGTGTTAATCTTCCATCAAGAGTTTCAGCCATAAACTTTCCTGAGTTGCTCCAGCTGCTATACTCTGCTTTTCTAGTTGACAATGATACTGTTGGTTGTCTTTTGCTACACCAAGAAATTATTCTCGAACTGAGCTTGAATACATATCCAATACTTGATCTTCGGGTACCGCGATATCCTGCATAGTCAACATCATGGTATCTAGCTAGCTTGTGGTCTTTACTTCTTTTATACAAATAATTGTATTTGATTGTACCTTTGACATGTCTCAAGGTCCGTCGAGCCACATCCAAATAAAGCTTCTTTGGATTTTGCCTGTACTGACTAATGTCTCTAACTTCATGTTCAAATCCATTTGGTTGGTTCATATAGATCTCTCAGTCCAACTCTCCATGCAAGAAAGCTTTCTTCATATCCATCTGCCATAATTTCCAATCTTTATTTACCACAAGTGCGGGAGGAACTTGTACGATAGTGATCTTCGCCATTGGACTAAACGTTTCATCATAATGTAATCCATATTCTTGAGAGAACCTTGGATCTACCGTCAGAGCTTTGTATCTCACGATTAATCCATCCAGTATACACTTTATTTTATACATCTACCTGCAAAAGATAGATTTAACATCTCTTGACCTTGGCACTAGTTCCCAAGTTTGATTTTTCTCCAAAGTTATAGTTTCTTCCTCCATTGCCCGTTGCCAAGCCATATTTTGTGATGTTTCTTCATACGTCTCTAGCTCTTTAATTTTGTCTTCTATTATAGCTATATTGACATATATTGGATTTGGTTTCTGGATTCTTTCTGACTGTCTAAGTCGTTGAAGTGCCTTTTCCTTTTCACCATGTTCTCTTAGTTGAGTCACTTCTTGCTCACCAACACCAGTGTCACTTAGAAATTCAAGCACATCAGCACTTAAGCAAATGTGTACAGTTTGCTCTCCCATCTTCTGTGAAAGAATTTCTTCAGTTTTCTTCCCCGTTTCCTGTGGAAGAATTTCTTCAGTTTGCTCCCTCGTCTCCTGTGGAAGAATTTCTTCAATGTTGTCCAAGCCTGATAATACTTCCTTCTCTAAGGGTCACCCCTCTTCCATTGCACCACTTTGATCGTCAATCATGTGGTTTGAGCATCCTGAATCAATGATCTAGTCGTCCTCGTAATCAATATGTTCTCTCATCATTGCCATGAGCGCTAACTCATCTTCTTTTATGACACAAATTGCCTCTGCATCCCATTCCTCCTTAATCTCTATGTTGGAGGATGCCACGTTGCTTTCAACATATTTTTTCTTGGACCAACAATCTCTGGGCATGTGGCCATTCTTCCTGCAAATGTAGCAATTACCTTCAAATCTTTTTCCTTGATAACTCTTGTTGTCATTCTTCTAAGCTCTCTCAGGTTGTGCAGTTCCTGATGGCTTCTTCTTTTGTCACCGTTTTTATATACACGTTTGGTAGATGGCTTATTATTGCTCCGACTTTCACTTGTGTAGACTGCTTCTTCTTCACCCTTCAATGTGATGTCTCCCATTTGTTTAGTCATGGCTTCTTGGCTAGCTAACAAGTTTTCAAACTCTATAAGTGATGGTTGAGTGGGCCATTCTTGTACAGCAATAATGAAGCTTCTATATTCTGGTCGCAATCCGTGGATAATGATCCTCTTCATTCGATCTTCTCCAATTGCAGACTTCGGTTCTAGTTTAGTAATCTCTCGGCAAATCATCTTGACTTTGTGGAAGTACTGAACAATTTTCATGTCACGTTGTGAAATTGATAATAGCTTGTTCTCTAGAAGTTGTAGCCCCGTATCGTTCTTCATTGAGAACAACATTACGAACGTGTCTCATGCTTCTTTCGATGTCTTGTCATCCCAAATGTGTTCTAACATCTCTTCTCCGTTTGTGATCTTCAGGGCAAACATTGTTTTGCCTATTTTGATTCTCCATTTGCGCAAGCACCATTAGAATCATCCTTTAGTGGCATAGTTTCACTCCCGCCAACAACCTCCCAAAGGTCCTGTCCTTGTAAATAGGACATCATGCATGTTGCCCACGTGTGTAGTTGTTATTGTTGAGTTTCTTGATTCCTCCTATGATTTGGAAGTCACTCATGGTGTTAGCAGCACCTTAGTAGTACCAAACAAGCCTTCGACACAAAACTTGCAGAGTCACCGACTACTCACAACACAAAGAAACCCGCTCACTAAAGTCGTTTTTTATGTGGAAAGTCAAACAACGCTGCAACCACAAAGCATACTAAGAATTCCAAGAGATCAGACAACCTACACTAACCTCGCTCTGATACCAGATTGTTGAACACAACTCTCTGTGGGAAACGCTCACACTCTTTATTAACACCAAACGAGAAGAGATTACAAGACACTTGTTAGAATACTATTACTTTGTATTGCTTGGGATTTCTTGGGATAAAAAACTAGGTAGGGTGGAGGTGTATACTGTACCCTCATCTAACAAATCTAAATATTTCCTAAAATATCTACATCTTCCTAAAATACCTAGGTATCTCTGATAAAATCTCTACTAAAATAAATATACAATGAGCTCGTACAATTATTGGGTTTGACAATATTGGGCTAGTGATGATATTTTAACATGTCTTTCACTCGTTTAGAGTGCTTCATCTTCACCCTTTAATATGATGCCTCCCAATTGTTTAGCCACGACTTCTTGACTGGCTAACAAGTTTTTGAGCTCTATAAGTGATGGTTGAGTGAGCTATCCTTTGTTAGATAAAAAGCTCTAGTTTTTCCTTATTTAGGTTATTCACAAGTTTCCTTAAAGTTAATTAGTTGATTTTTGTTTTTAGGTTATCTGAATTAACGCTACATGTAGGATAGAAGAGCGTATTTTTAGCTGGCCATTTGGGCCATCTTTAGTCGGGTAGAATGGAAGAGCGTATTTTTAGCTTTAGAATGTATTTTGTTTTAAATAGTCAAATTAAATGAGAAACAGAAGCACCGTCAGCAACAAATCACAAAGCAGCTTCCGTAGTCTTTCTCTTTATGTTATTTTCTTTAGCTTTTCTGTTCTTCTCCCCAACAATTTCTTCGGCAATTTTTCTTCGTCAAGGATTTCCTCACGAGGCGAATTGCTCAGTCAAAGATAACAAATTTTTCAATTCAAGTTAATTAGCTCAATTGGTTAGAACGCTAACCTAACGACGCACCGGTCTTAAGTAGAAGAAATAAAGTAGAAGAAATAAAGTAGAAAAAAGTGCACACCAAAGCACGAAAAAATACACGCATCGTAAGGTCCATCTACAATAGGTAAGATGTCATCATAGTCTCTATTACCCTTTTTCCACTCTAATACTAGTACTCTCAATCAAGGCATAGGCCGATTAGGGAAGTGTACGCTGTCTTATTGGACAGTTCATCTGATAATCATCCATGAATGATGCTCAGATTAGCGGGCACCATACTTCCACTTCATACGAGGTCCACATGGCCTTTATTTTAAATACTTCTTTTCTTTTTTAGGGCACCACTCTAGAGGACCACATGTTTCACGTTTTGTAAGATTAAAAAATATAAATCTCGATTGAATAAATGAGAGGGAACAATGTGACGTGTTTGATGTTCACTTTCTAACTACGGAGGAAAAAAAAACAAAAAACAAAAATTAAGAAAGTTGGAGTACAAAAGAGGCAACCTCATATCAACCTTGTTTAACCCAAAATTGAGCAACAAAAGGCAATAATGGAGGTTTTGGAGGTCTGCAATATCACTCCCTCTCCCTCCCCGCCCACTCACTTCTCTCTCCCGCTCACTTTCTTCGATCTTGTCCAATTTCTAGCCCCACCCACCGAGCGTATTCTCTTTTACACCTTGCCCGCCAATGACCTGCCTCGCTTCGATTCAATTCTCCAAACCCTCAAACACTCTCTCTCTCTCACACTCTCCCATTTCCTCCCTCTCGCTGGCAACCTCGTTTGGCCCCATCACTCTCAAGACCCCTTTATTCTTTACAACCCTGGCGACTCTGTTTCCCTCACTATTGCTAAAACAGAGGCTGATTTCCACCATCTCTCTTCAAATCATGTCCGGAAGGCAAAGGAATCCCATTTCCTCGTACCCCAACTCCCAACATCCGACACCATTGCTCCACCCATGTCTCTTCAAATCACTCTATTCCCCAAAAGTGGATTTTCCATTGGCATCGTAACCAACCATGTGGTTGTTGATGGCAAAACATCCACCATGTTCTTGAAATCATGGGCTTCCATTTGTAGTACACTCAATTGTACTAATAATAATCTCCCCACGCTGCCCCCGGAGTTGACACCATTTTTTGACCGAACAGCCGCAAGGGATCCAAATGGGTTGCAAAGATTATACGTTAAGTATTATGGAGCGTTTGTTCGTCAACCCAAAATACTTGGACTTACCCCAAAAAGGGTCATCTCAGACGATGTGGTGTATGCCACATTTGAGCTTACACGCACCGACATAGAGAAGTTAAGGACAAAAGTGGTAGCAACTTCTTCATCCACTCCTCGTCGGTTATCAACTTTTATGTTGGCATTTTCTCTTATCTCAACGTGCATCGTCAAAGCGGAGCGAATTGAACCGAAAAGTAAGATTGCTTTGTTCTTCGCTATGGATATGCGGCCTCGTATGGGAGCTCTAGGGGGTCTCAATTATTTTGGTAATTGTGTGAGTACGTTGGGAGTGTTTTTGGAAGCAAAGGAATTGGAGGAAGAAAATGGGATGGCAATGGTTGCAAACAAGATTAGTGATAGAATGATGGAGATAGAGAATAGTGTGAAGGAGAATAAAGTAGTGGAAATGGTGGAAGAAATTTTAGGTCGATGGGGGAGAGAGATGCCCATATCTAAAATGATTGGAGTGGGAGGATCGCCAAGGTTTGGAGTATATGAGATTGACTTCGGGTGGGGAAATAGCAAGAAAGTGGAGATGGCTTCGATGGACCCAAATGGGACTTTTTCTATCACGGAGAGTAGAAGTGGGAATGGAGGAGTGGAAGTTGGAATTGCTTTGCCTAATGATGTTATGAATGTTCTCTCTTCTTTGTTCTATGAGGAAGTGAAAGAATAGTGTTCATTGCATACGTACTTCTTTTTATAAATGGTTTAATCAAGCCACCAATTATGTGTTACTTTTCATGTTCTTTCATTATCTATTTCATATGTTAAGTTTAGACGGGACTCTCTTTCTTTTCTCTATTGCTCTCACATGAGTCCGAGATGAACTTAGAGGTGAAATTAAGACGAGTGAAATCGTTTAGTTAAGAATATTCCAAATAGTACCAAAACAATAATTTATATGAAGTTTGGAATAAGTTTTGATAAAGTATTGATTCACTAATTATATATTTGAATGAGTGTGGGTCATGTTGTTGCATCCTCTGTGATAGGGTTAGGTTACTTGCTTTTTACTTTTAAAAGTGAAAACTATCTTCAGAAACGAGTGTTACAAGTATTCTTTGTCCTTACTCACATGCATTCTAGAAGAATTCCTAGAAAGTCACCCAATATAGAATTACTCCGAGCAAAGGACGCTTAACTATGAAGTTGTTCCTATAATTGAGTCATTGAAAAGGAAAGTGCACGACCCTGTTTTTCTACTAAAATAAAGTAGTTACTACATGCATGACATGACTGTAAAGTGCGAAGCACTTCATTTAAAATAGTTCATAAATGATTTCAAAAGACTTAGATAAGAGTAACACAATGCTCTGATCTAACATAAGGGTTATAAAATGAACATAAATGCAACTACCTTAACAACTAGTTTCATGGCCTTTCTCACACGCTGCTGTCATTCGTATAGAGATGACTTACCTTTACTTAAAATGTAAAAGTAGCACATGGCTTTGAGTATTTTATGAAATACTAAGTAAGTAACCCCACTATTGGAGTTGAAAAATGCAAACACGTGCAACATTGTGGGATCTATCATTTTAAGATAGCATAGTCTTAGGCAACTTACCAGTCCGGGCAAGACGGGCTCGCACACCCCCTAGACATGGCTCGTTGGGCTAACACTCATTAACAGGCTCTATGTCGAACATCATGGAGGAAAAGGGCCTACATAACACTATGATGAACATAAGTCATAGTGTTCACCTCTGACTCATCATAGTGGGGAAGTATCTTGATACACGTGTTACACAAATATGTATAAGGTCCCCATAGCTTATAATCATGTCATAATATACGATGCAAGACAAATTTCTATTTATCTATAATCATAATAATTCTGTGATTTATGCTTACATAATTCATGTACGTTTTGTAATACATAGATAGTTTTTATGGCATGGTCTAAGGAGGTTTTTACATCATAGATTAACAATTTCATAAAAAAAATTATACATGGCACGATGACAAAATACCATATCTTTATTATATGGCATAGTTTATCATAGCATAATATAACATAACATAGCGTACCATAGCATATCATGAATAACATGGCATAACTTAACATAGCATAACATAACACAATTTAGTATAGCATAACATATCAATCATACATATGCCACGTTCAAGGGCCATTGAGCATTCATCATCATATATAATACAATTCATCCAACCAAACTGATAGTGGAGTCACTTGGTTAGCATAAGTTGAAGCTATTACGATCCTTTGATACTAGCTTAATGCTACTCTCTAAAATTTAATTCTACCTATTAAGCCCCACAAATCATAAATTAGAACTCTAGTGTGGAAATTCACTCACTTAATTTTACATAAAATAATTTAAATTTGACTCCAAATAATTTAAGCTAGCTAAAGAAGGCGTCAAAAGATGTATTCCCTGATCCACTAGCTAAATTACTAATTACTCCATAGTTGTTTTTAACTATGCTTCTAACATAAGTCACATATAGGGAATAACTTAGTTAAACATGACAATTCTTTCCGACATAAGTCATCAATTTGAGTAAATAAGAGTCTTACCGATCTCAAATGTCAAAAATGGAATCAAAAAGGTCGAAAACCTAGAAAACTATAAATAATTTGAATATCGAACCGTTTAAGTCGAGGAGCCGAGCCGTCAAGTCAAGCTGTCAAGTCGAGCCGGAGCGAGTCACCAAGCCGAGACAACGGAGTCATGAGTCGAGCCGATTGAGCTGTCACACACGCCCAAAAGCTGAGCCGCGGCTGGAACGGTTATCAGGTCATAAACTGGGCCGACGCGAGTTGGGTTAGTGTAGCTGGGTATGTGGGTCGCGTGGATGTTGGATTACAAGTCTGGGCTTATTGGGCCGTACTATGTAAATGGGCCGAAAGGTTTTTAGGAATCCATTAATGGGCTGACCCAAATCCTGGCCCGATGGTTTGCCTTCCTCGCCCGAAAACGCAGACTGAAACCCACGAGTTTTCCCTCTTCTTTTCCGACGAAACTCCGATGATCTGACACTATTTCCTCACACTTCCGCCGCGGTTCATCCTCTGGTGGTTTGTAACAACAATTCCACGGCACTCCTACGTTCCCAAATCCCCAACAACCTCTCCCAAAATACAACATTTCTTCCTCTCCCTTGTCTCTCGAATTTTCGTTTCACCTCTCGATTCGTGTATGGAGCGTTTGAGATGGTTGTATGAACGACGGGCATGAGACGAAGGTTTCAAGGGAGAGTTTGTTTGATAAAAGTCTCACATCTACTAATTTAAAAAATAATCATGAATTTATAATTAAGAAATACTACCTCTTTTATTACGAGGTTGATATGAACCACGACCAAGGAATTTCCATACCTCAAGGTTCAATTACAAGACGAAAGCCAAGAAACTACAACAAACCTTATATAGTTATATTCAAGCTATAGCGAGCTTATCAAAGGAAATTCTAGAAGACGTGAAAACTTCACTTATATATTGTGCAAAGTTGAACTTCAAGAAACATATGAATTAAATGCACTTTAATTGTATTTAATGAACTCCGCTGAATTTATGAAACTAGTCCAAGAATGACTAATAAGTACATTTCATTCATTGCACTATTTCATTATAGTTGGACTATTTATTTTTCATAGTTAAGCTAGTTTTAAATATAGGAATTAAGGTTAACCCAGGTTACCATATTTCACCAATAATAGTCATTTTAATATGGAGGTTACTGGCCCATTTAATTTGAAAGTTATGTATCATAGGTTAAGGTTGTAAATGCTATATAAAGTCTTCTTTTGTTTGATTAGACATCAGATTTTAGAATTAAAAATAGAATTTATATTTTAGCTTTGTTGAGAGCTAAACATTCTTTATAAATTCTTGTGTTTAGAACTTGCATGCTAGAGTGATTCAAGTAGTATTAATCAAACCTCTTGTGGAGTGATTCGAATCACGAGTTTTCTTTACTCTTGATCTTGATCATCAAACTAATCCGTTTCATACTTTCTCTTGGGTTGATTTCTATATCAGAGGTCTTTTGGGGAAGCCCAAACCAAAGTCACTGGAGCTCATATTCAAAATGAACAATTTCATATCAGCGTGAGAGTCTTGATCAGTTAAGAGTCAATTATTGGTTAAAATCTCACGATTTTGAACGGGGTTTGAAAATTTATTTCCCTTATGTCATTGGTACAGACAGTTACTTTCAATTCTCTTAAACTTTTCTTAATCATCTTATTTTCAAAATGGTTCAATCGGACGTGGTCTCAATTCCTTAATGTATTGTCATTTAAATGTAACACGATAATTGTAATTACAAGGGGTTTTTAGTAAATTTATACCAAATAGAGTAAATTTAAGTGAAAACAAAAACATGTTATTTTGATATTAAAAAAAATTAAAAATTAAAAATAAAAACGAAATTTGGAAGGTTTTGATAAGTTTTTGTATTTTTGTGGAAGAGGATTTTTTAAGTAATTATTTATAGTTTCAATACAAATTGTCCCTTATAATAGATTTTTTTTTTTTTTTTTAATTTAGTCAAAGGTGTCAACAGCTGGCAACATGACTTGGACAATACTTATTGCACATGTATGCATGTTCTTGCACTTACATATCTCCTTTGTCAATCCTATTTTTTCAACAATATTACTCTTCAAACTTTTTTTTTTTAAAAGAATTAAAAATATCCTTAAATTTAAAAATATATTAAAAAAAAAAACACATCATTACCGTTAATTTCGAAGGAAACGGTTAATACTTTGTTTTGAAGGATTCTAGACCGGAATCGTTAATACTTTTGAACTTTTAATGAGTTCGGGATAAAATTGGTTAATAATTTGTTCAGAAATATCTTTGAACTTTTAACGGTTTCGAAAAATTAATACCACATGATTTCAAAAGTTTCATTCTTAACATTTTTTAAAAACTTCAAAAATATTTTTTTTTTTTTTTTTTTTTAAAAAAAAGTTCAAAAATAGTCTTTCTAGTTATTTATATATATATACAGAGGTATATATGTATTTCTAAAAATTTAAGGATGTTAATGTTAATTTTGAAAACATACTAACCGTCATTTATTATAGAGAGAAAAAAAGGACGTCAGTATGCTTTCAAAACCAACATTAATATCCTTAAATTTTTAGAAAAAAAAAAATATATATATATATATATATATAAATTATAGTATTAATGGTAAGGATATTTTTTAATTTTTTAAATAAGGTTTTATGTTTTTTTTTTTTTTTTTTTTTTTTTTTTTTTTTGCATTAATTTTAACCTAAATTAATTGAAACGAAGTATAAAAAAATGAGTTCATTTTCCTCGTTATTATTTAAATATGAGAAGTGAGAAGATATTGATGAAAATTGGGAGGACCAATCAAAATCTGTGGTGGAAGTCTCCATCTTTAAACAACAAGACCTGCAGCTCTCCAAGAACAACCAGGAAGAACAAAAATGGTGACCAAAATCAGTGACGAGACTGAGATTCCGGCGCCGGCGGCCAAAGTTTGGGCGCTTTATGGCACCATTCACTTTGCTGATTTCCTCCAACTTCACCTCCCCAATATCATCAAGAACGTCGAGCTCCTTGAAGGCGATGGCGGCCAAGGAACTCTTGTCCACGTCACTTTTGCTCCCGGTAAGTCACATTACTCGTTTACTACTCGATCTTTTCAGTATCGACTCTGATAAGTTTTTGTCGTTATAGTTTTTGAATCAGTTAAAATTACTTCTGTCGTGTTCAAAATTATTTATAGTATATTCTTAACTGACCCAAATTAATTTTGATTCATATGTTACGTTAGTTTAGATAAAGTTATTTAATTGTCTTGCATTACATCAATTTCGAAGAGATCCAAGATTTTATTTTTGAAGAATTATTTTCGAAAAATTATACTTTGACCTGGTTTGAATTAGATTATATTTGAGTTTTTTTTTATCGCAACTTCTTCTTAATCGTCCTCTTGGTCTAATTTCTTTGTCGAAAGAAATGCCATAGTTTAGAGTGGAAATGTGTAATTTAGTCTAACAATAAGAAATTATGATACCGTACAGATTTAGGGGGTATGAGATACAAAGAGAAGTTCGTGAAAATAGATAACGAACAGCGTATAAAAATAGCGGAGATGGTGGAAGGAGGGTACCTGGATCTTGGATTCACTGTTTACAGGTTTTGTTTTGAGATAATTGAGAAGGATGAAGAGAGTAGCATTGTGAAATCATCGGTGGAATATGAGTTGAAGGAAGAAGCTGCTGCAAATATTTCATTAGCCAGTGTTGAACCTTTGATAGCCATAGCTCAAGCTGCCAAGAGCTATTTCCTCAACGCCCAACAGCCCAAGGATGCATGATACCATTCATGTTGCCTATCCATAATATCATGGGTGTGACTTTGCTGTGTGTTTAATTTTCAATAATGGAGGATTCCAAACTTGTGATGAAGCACAAGTTTCTTTTCGTCGATTGATCAAATAATCTTTTCATTTGTAAGCGTATAATCTTTTATAGTCTTCAACGCGCCGACGAGCTTAAAGATGTATAATTCGTTGATGTTTAGTGTGTTTGGAATAACTTGAAAATTCTCGATAAGCACTTGCAGAAAATTCAGGTCATGTTCGATAACTATTTTGTTTTTAATTTTCTCTTCTTCAGAATTAGCATTGACAATTACAATCATCTCATAGTGGGAAAAATCTCAATGACTTAATAAACACAAAAACGAAAGATTAAAGACTCGTTAGAAACTTTTTTAAATTCAAGGACTTCTCGTACATAATTAATTAAAAGTTTAAAGATACCAAACACTTTATAAAGCTAAGAACTAAACGGACAAACTTAAAATTCAGGAACTAAACGGGATAATATAAACTTTCCATATCTTTTTTCTTTCTTTACTATAAAGGGTAGTTCTTTCAATAAGAGAGTAATACTTTATCATCTCATCTTTCATTTCTTGAATAGTAATTCTTTTGATAATGTAGTTATACTCACCATGTGAAATGAAAATGATGCATCTTTTGTTATAAATAGCCACATTTGATGCATCTTTTGTTATACATGGCCATCGAGCACGCATCATAATCATGTAAGACATGTTTGAGAGTAAGTTTAGGATAGTTAATATAATATTGTTAGGTTCAAAATTACTCTCAAACATGTCTTTAATGGCTCGAAATCAATTTTGATGATATGAAATAGTCGGTGATAACAATTTCATCGAACCAAAAGTTTCACTCACATTTCCGGTACAAAGAAACATGACTCCTAAACATCCATAGGAAATGGGTTTATTCCTTTACCATGGCATGTCGTTTCACCTATAAGACCTAAGAATAAGAACAAGATTTACTTGATTCAGGAGAACATCCAGAAGATCCAACTATTTCATTTTGATTTCTTGACTTTGAGCAAGATTTCTAGATAAATAACAGCTTAGATATTGAGTTTTTTTTAAAGAAAAATATGCTTACAAGTTTTACACCAGAACATCCCAGAGGGTTGCTGTCTCAGTCCACAGCCATGGCTTCCAGGCCTCCACTAGCATCGTCCACACCAATCTTATTCTCCTCAGCTGTGATTCTCATTTCCTCCATTAAACTCTTCTGTTCATCCTCTATGGTGTTTTGCAACTCATCCACCTGCACCAATATCAGTTGAGGATTTCAAGTTTTAGGTAGAAAGTTTGTACACAACCACAGCCAGACAACAATTATTTAGACACAATACTACTGCTCATATAGGATTTCAGAGAATTTTTGCTTGAAAAATGTTGCAGCAGAGGACAATCTTCAAACAAACAGAGATTTTTTAGTTGTGACTACAATTTCTAGAGATTTGAAAGGCCTCGCTATGTCCCTTGGCCCCAATCATAAGCTCCTTCTTCCTCTAAAAGAATATTAATGAAAAAAACACACACACAGTATATATACAAAATGTTAATTCAGATTAAACAGCCCAAGGCCACCGCTAGCAGATATTGTTCTCTTTGAGCTTTCCTTTTTAGACTTCCCTTCAAGGTTTTTAAAACGTGTTTGCTAGGGAGAGGTTTTTACACCCTTATAAAAAATGTTTCGTTCTCCTCCCACGTATGTATTGGTTCAACTCATTTCCAATAAGGAAGTTAAAAACACATACAGACATTTCCCTGGAAACTACCAACCAAGCACTATACCACAACTTTCTCTATTCCCCCAAAACAAATTATTGATAAACAACTCTTTTCCTTAAATTCAGGAGAAGCAGGGTGAATTTTGCTTTCTACTTGGTATTTTCTAGGCAGTCTCTAGTTGAATGTGAAACCCTTGGATCAAATGGCAGTGACAGAACGTTTTAACCCTACGAGGGAACAATGTAATAGATTCTAGAATGGCTAATAGTGGACCGTCAGATCTCTTACAAAGTGGCTGCAGCTATAACTCTTGAATAGATGCATTTAAAGGTATTTCATCTTTCTCAGAACCTCGTGGTAGACATATGCTTCATGAAAACCCTCAGTTGGAAACTAAAGCATGCATGGGATAGTGGCTAGGAGAAAGCAGTGCCTCGTTGAAGATTTGATTCTAATGCAAATCAAGATAAAGCCTCCTTTTTTTTCTTTTTATAAGAAACAGGTTGTATTGCCATCACCAGAAGCATTGAGATAGGATTGTTACAAAAGCATTCTATATTCGTATGACATCACCAGAAGCATGAAGTTGTACATTGCTACAAAAAAAATGTTGTACCTTATTTTATGAGAAACAAATACCTTCATTTCATTGGATGAGGTGAACTTACAAAGAGGGGGAAAATGCCAAAAGGATTTACAAAAAACTATGCCAATATGTCAGAGAAGTAAGGTTGTAGTCCCAAATATATGGGGAGAATTTACACCAAGTGAAATCGAATGTTTTTGATTTTATGGTATAGGAAGCTTTTGTCGATAAAGACGCACAAGACCTCCTTTTCCTTGCTGAAAGGATGACCCATGAAGCTCGTTTCTAAAAGAGTGATCGTGTCATTCGCAAAATCAGTGTAAAGATTGAAGGCCTAAAATATTTATACCCGGAACGGCTTGGCAAAATGGTAGATTTAAACTGTGAGTCTGCTAGACAAACCCAATAGCCATAAGCACGCTGTTTAAGAACGTTTCATAGGTAGATTTGGTCTCATTGAAAGTCCTGTGATTTCTCTACAACCATAGATTCCAAAGCAAGGCTTTCACTATGTTTATCTAAAGAGTTTGTTCTTCATTCATGAAGGGATTCCTCTCCAAAAGACGGAATACTAAAAGTTACTTCTTTATCAAATCAAATTTTCCTACCATCTCAGCACCTAGAGTAAACTAGCAACACTCTAATAGAATCATTCTCATTTTTCCTTAAATGAGCCAAAGATTGGGGGTTCAAGCACTGATACCATATACATCTCAATCTTCTTCGTGCAACAATCAGTCTAAGAATCCCTGAACAATTCAAAAGTGAAAAAATGGCGGTGGGGGAGAATCCAAGGTCTAAACTAATGAATCATCAAACAAAGAGACCAAAATTTTCATTTTAGGAGTACAATTAAAGAATATAACTAAGAAAACATTGCTGAAGGAAACATACCACATGCAACAAAAGAGCAAATTGTTTCTTGCGAAGCTCCAGCATCCTTGAACTAGCTGTGTTCTCCGCATCAAGTGCCGCAATCTCTTTCTCTAACTCCACAATAGTCTTTTGTGTCACAGACCTGGGTGGCTGTGCTGCTACAAGTTTCCTAATTGCCTCACACTCCTCCTTGTGTTGCCTCTCAATTTTGCTTTCTTCAAGCTGCTTCTTAAGATCTTCAATATCATCCTGAGCTAACAAAATTTGTCTGTTTATCTCATCCTTAAACTCATGGAAGCTCTCCTTTTCCCTAATATTTGCATCCACAACTGCTTTACTCTTCAGCAAAGGAATTTCAAATGTGGATAGCTCTTGTAAGAAAGCTCTGGAAAGCTTCTCACAGTCATCATGATTACTCCCATCCTTTTCAATCTCAAGAACAAAGGAAGTGAACTTCTTCTGGAGCTTCTTCAATGGAGGTTCCCCCCTTGTGGTCGTTGTACGGGTGAGAAGCCTGTGTTTTATAATAACATCATCTTCGAGGGGCCCAAAAGCATAACTTGCTGCCACTGCTTCCCCTCGGGTGGAGACTTTCCTCCCTCTCACAGACATAATCTACTTCTCACTCAGATCCTGGAACACAAATGCTGAAGAACAAGAACTTACAAATTGAAATGGAGAACCAACACCAAGTTAGAATCGAAGAAGAAGAAGAAGGTGACTCTTTCTGCTAGATTTCTAGGTCTACAGAAACAGTGTCAATGGAAGATGAAGAAAAGCGAAATTGAACCGAAAAAGAAATCGATGGAGAGAAAATTAACAGATGATAATGAAGAGAGTACCGATAATTTAAATCGCAGAGAGAGGGAGAGAGAGACGTACTTGAGATCGGAAGTGGTTATGCCATTGTTCTGCAACTCTAGGGCTGCCCCATTCCAATCGAAGGCAGGGAATCTCTAAACCCTGATTTCATCAAAATCGGGTTTGGATCGTTCCAAAATATCCGGCTTCACGAGACTTACAACAGGCACATCTCACTGAATCCAATTTATGTTGCTTCTAATGGTGCTCGTTGCTTGAATTGGGTCGGATTATGACATTTTTTAGAACTATTTATGTTGAGCGCATTCCAATCAGGGTGGGGAATCTCTAAACCCTGATTTCATCCAAATCGGGTTTGGATCGTTCCAAAATATCCGGCTTCACAAGACTTACAAGAGGCACATCTCACTTAATCCAATTTATGTTGCTTCTAATGGTGCTCGTTGCTCGAATTGGGTCGGGTTATGACATTTTTTTAGAACTATTTATGTTGAGCCCATCCCAATCCGGGCAGGGAATCTCTAAACCCTGATTTCAACAAGATCGGGTTTGAATCGTTCCAAAATATCCAGCTTCACGAGATTTACAATAGGCACATCTCACTGAATCCAATTTATGTTGCTTCTGATGGTGCTCGTTGCTCGAATCGAATCGGGTTATGACATTTTTTAGAACTATTTATGTTGAGCCCATCCCAATCCGGGCAGGGAATCTCTAAACCCTGATTTCAACAAGATCGGGTTTGAATCGTTCCAAAATATCCAGCTTCACGAGATTTACAATAGGCACATCTCACTGAATCCAATTTATGTTGCTTCTGATGGTGTTCGTTGCTCGAATCGAATCGAATTATGACATTTTTTAGAACTATTTATGTTGCTTCTCATGGTGTCGTTGCTCGAATTGGATCGAGTTATGACATCTTTAGAACTATTTTAATTTTTTTTATTATTTTCCTATTGAGTTGATTTAAAATTTTATTTATAATAAAAATAAAATATTAGTTAAAAATTATTTTCAAGAGAGGAACGAATAAATAATCAAAATTATTAAATATATATATATATAATTGTATTTTACGTAAAAATGTATATATTTAAAATTAATAATAAAATAGAGTATTTAATCCAATAAATCCATAAACAACTCAATACATAAAAATTTTCAATTTATTTGAATTTAACCCAACCGAGTAGGATTGGGTTCATTTAGTTTTTTGGATAATCAAATTTTTTTGAACACCCGATCACTTTTTCAAATATTATAAAAAGTAGTACAGTATAAAATATAAAACTATGTTAAAATGATATGATAGCAAGCAACATGTTTATCGATCAATCTCTCAAGTTTAATACCAAGATCAATAATTGTACGTAATACTAATCAATAATGCCTCATTGGTAAGTACTACAAGATTTCTTCGTACGTTGAAAATTATGTCAATAATGTAGAGGAGAAAAGCGGAGACGACATCAAGTCCGCATTACACACACGTGCTACAATGGCAAGTTGATAAAAAAAAAAGAATCGAAAGTTGAAGAATTAAGGATGCATAAGGCTCACTTTCATATTAAACATCACCAAAGTTTATTACATTTGAGAACAGACTATCATCACATTAGTATATATATACGTTTTAAACTACAATAAATTATAGAGAGTAGAAGGAAGGAAGAGTAGGGGCATACAGTGAGCGGTTTCCTTCTCAGTTGCTTCACATCATATCATCCAATTAAACACATTCATATCCACTGCTCTCAACCACCAGATTTCTCTTGCTCTGCGCCATCGATATGAGGCTGTGAGATTCTTTACATTTGGGCCATTTTGACACCTTCCTTTTCTCATTCTTCCTCAGCCTTGAAGTTACACACTTTATACCATCCCTTAAATAACTCACCATGAAACTCACAACCTCTCTGCACGTATACGAAACGAACCGATTAAAAAAAGAGGGAATGTGAGCTTGAAGGTTTAGAAGATCTCTAGCTTACAAGTTTTGGAACCATCCGACATTTGTATTGACAAACGGAACGTTTCCAAATAAAATAAACTGAAATGTACGTTTTAGAAGTTCTAGTAACAATTAGTATTTGATTGATACTAGTTGATGGAATCAGACTGGTAATAGTGAATGAGATTCTTGGTCTTTCTAGCACTCCCTCCTCTCTTAAATCTCTTCTTTAAGGTCCAGTTTCTAATGTAATAGATTTTCTTTCACCTGGTTCTGTCCCTTGCGTCATTTCTTTCCCCTTCTATCTGTTTTCTACCCATCCACCAACATGTTCTCCATCTCTCCAGCTCTATCCTTTTTCAGTCTACTCTCTATTGTCCAGTTCCTCCTCTAAGATCCCATGTCGGCTGGAGTGAGGAACAAAGAATTCTTTGTAAAGGTGTGGAAACCTCTCCCTAGCAAAGGCGTTTTAAAACCTTGAGGGGAAGCCTGAAAGGAAAAACTCAAAGAGGACAATATCTATTAGCGGTGGGCTTAGGCCATTACAAATGGTATCAGAACCAGACACCGGCTGTGTGCCAGCGAGGATGCTGGGCCCCGAAGGGGAGTGAATTGTGTGATCCCATATCGGCTGGAGAGAGAAACAAAGCATTATTTATAAAGATGTGGAAACCTCTCCCTAGCAGACGCATTTTAAAACCTTGAGGGGAAGTCCTAAAGGGAAAGCCCGAAGAGAACAATATCGGTAGCAGTAGGCTTGGGCTGTTACACCTCCCCTCTTACCTTACCACCCAAAAATGAGACCTATTATCACCAACCACCCAAAATTTACACGTTTACATGAACTTCAGATTCGTCAGTCTGTAACAAGTTTGAATAAGAGTATTTCAGGTCTTTCTATTCCAAAGTTTTGGTAAAGATTGAGATAAGTAGTTTCCTCTACAGTTAACATGTTTCAGGTCTTTCCAAGTGTCAAAAGATTCTTGATGAGGTTTTGGTTGCTATAAGAGGCAAAAGAGGACCACCACATCAAAGAGAGTATCATTCTCAGCAAGCATGCAATCATATATAAGCCTTAAAGGTAGTTGATATTTGGTACTTACAATAGAGAGCATGGAGACCGACCACCATTCACGTAGTAGACGAACAGGTAAGAATCATAATGCTGACCATTGATAAAGTAAAAGCCCGACAGTCTTCGTAGGCACTTGAATGACATTTTCTTGTAGAATTTGATAGCAGTACTATTGTATGAAATTACATGCAAATAAACTGCTCGGCAAGTCGGGATGCTTGAGGCATACTTAATTACCTTTTGAACAAGTGAACTAGCTGGCAATTCAATATTTGAAAACATGACATTAGTGTAAAAAAACAATATCAAGTACAACTCCGAGAAACTCGTACCTATCCCAAGGTTTCTGTAGCTTTCCACTACTCCAAGTGTAAGAATGTATACTAGAGTTTCGTCCGTGGTTAATGAATCATGCCGAAGTAAATCAGATAACTACATGACATTTAAGCAAGTATAAATTAGAGATACCCAGTTTTCAGCATCCAAGACAGGTGATTTCAGTTGTCAAAGTAGCTAAAAGACTGTTAAGAGATTAGTTCAAGTCAATTCTACAAAATATACATCCACCAATTACAAACTCAACTTACTGACCACATGCTTAAAGAATTCCTCAACAGGAACTCAATGTAACTTCCTAGAAAAGGAAGAAAGACCAAACTTCAAACAAACATGTCCTTTCTCCTACAGCCAGCATATGCTCAAAGTTGTGGAATCTCTCTCAAAGCCAACCAACCATGGTGTTTGTACCAATGAATTTGAAGTCCTAATCACTTGCACTTAATTACATTGTTCGGAGGAAGCAATATATCGTACAATCTCCAAAAATGAACAAAAATCTCTCTGCTGATCTTTAAATTTATATAGTTGCTTTTCTCTATCCAAAGGAGTCAAAGAATAGACTAGTGGCTTTTTTCCAATGGACCTCTGACTAACCCCCTAAACTACCAATCTGAAAATCCTCTAGGAACACCATGTTGATATCTATAAGAACACACCAAACAAATCCAACATGCAGTAGAGAACTGAACAGAGTGGAGGAAGAAAAATGACAACTAATGCATAAGTGTCAATTCCATTTTCTCAGATGTCCCCAAAGGGACACTAATGGATAAGTGATCTACAGAATCTTCTTCTCTTTTGTAGTTCCAGCATACTTGAGGGGAGGAGAAGGATGTGCGTTTTCTGTAGTTTATCTTGAGCATTTTTGTAGGCTATGGTGAACTTTTCTGGCTTTGCATTGGCAGCATTGAAGACAAACATTATCTAATATGGTGGAAAACATATCCAAGGGTTCTATATACCACACCAAAAGGTCCTCACGTTGACTAGGAATGTATTCCTTATTAGCTTGGTAGTTAGAGGCCAAGCACTCTTCAAACAACTAAAGGTCCAACCAAGATCATCCACCTTCCAATAGTCTGCAATTGTTCTTTCTTTGGACAAAGTAATGGTTAAGTTAAGGAAAGCAATGCTCGAAGGAGCCAAATGCCAAAAGTACTACCAAAATTTCACACTAATGCCATTGCCAACTTGAAGGCAATATATTCTTGCCAGAACTCTTTACATTTGACTAAAGAAAACCGAGAGCATCAAGACCCAAGAGCAGCGGTTCAGCCAGTTAAGAGATCAACTGAACTGATTCAGGTCATAAATATTGATAACAATCTCCCTCCACACTTGAAGAGGAAAGCAATATTTTTTATTTTGTTATCGTCAATGTTTAGTCCACCCAAACTTCTTCCTTCCACAAAGACCTCCAGATATGTCCAAAGATCTTACCAGTATGATCTAAGGTTTCACTGTTAAGAAGAGATCACGGCCTAAATGTTTCTTTCAGAGGCAGTTTATAATAAAAACAACGCCAATGTGACCAAACACCAAAGGTGTAACAACCCGAGCTCACCACTAGCAGATATTGTACTTTTTGAGCTTCCCCTAAACTGTGACGTCCCTAGTTTTCTTAACCTAATAAATGACGTCAACCCATGCATGCTTAAGTCATAAATGCGGAAATTCATAATAAACATCTTGAAAATAAGGCCATGGAAGTCAGAAGGGAGCATAATAGGGCAGTTGAATGTTTTGATTTTAAATTAGTGGATGATAGGACGCATTGGATTTCAGTCCGTTGTTAAGTGTTTTTCTTAAGCTTGATTTACATTTAAAACTATGTTAAGCTGAATTTCATGTTTTGAATTGCTTATGTAAGTCTATGGTCTTATTTTTAAAATGTTTATTACGAATTTCCGCATTTATGACTTAAGCAAGCATGGATTGACGTCACTAATTAGGTTAAGAAAAGTAGGGGCGTCACAAAAGGTCTCCCTATAGGAACTAATACTTGCATAACATCAGACATGGCGGAAGAGTTTCAGCTTGAACGCAAGGTCAATGAAACAGCTATGATAACATTATCTCCCAATAAGCATGATGTATTTCAAGTGATCTTAAAACCTTTTTTGGTATCATGTTAACTCTAAAATGGAAAAATGATATTCAAATCTATTAGCTTTACACCAAAAGATTTATACATCCAAATGCTCAAAGGTCTTGAATTAAAACAGCTTAAACTTTCTTTCTAGTATGAAAAAGAAAATATAAGACGAACCATCAAGCATATATAAAGGTAAAACGTCAACCAACCTAGAAATTGAAGCGCTAATGCCAACCCAAGTACGATTGACTATCTAAGATACTAACAAATCCTTTACTTTGAAAAGCAAGAAAATTTCAATCTTAAAGGAATTCACTTCCTGAATCCATTCAGATGCTTCAATTAAGGTAAAACCAACCTCACTTTCTTTAGCCAGAACAGTTCGTGCAGTCACAAATCCAATAAGCTCATCAGTTCTTCCATCTGGTCTATTATGATCGACCGCTGCCCATGCCACAATGTCACGCCCATTAACAACATTATGAAAAAACTCCGACTCATACCTGAGAAATATACCCATACGTTAACTTCAAAAACACATCTCAAAATCAAAATGAACCAAACCCTCAAACGGATTCACATACCGGATCGGAAACAAATTACCATGAATTTGCTCCAAAACTTCAAGGTCTGAGGGTTCAATTGGCCGATAACATATAATTGGACAGTCGACGGCTTTGGATTTTACCATTGCAAAAGATTTCAATCCCCAGCAAAGAATTTATATGCTCGCAAAACTCGACCTACACATTCACTTTCCATTTATAAACATCAGCCTCATACGCTATGCAAATTATTCCTGAGCAAATCGAGAAGGCAACCATATTCGTCAACAATTGTCCCGCCCTTTCATCGGAAGCAATAAAAAAGTAATTTACCTGAGACGGATTGATGCAGCTCCCAGTGGTGAACAGAAACAGATTCAACATTGTGGTCAATTTGACGGCTGAACAGCCCACCTACTTCATCTCGTAGAATCAATAATAGCGTTAAAGAGAGAAGAAGACACAGCTTATTAGGGCTTTGGTTCTTACGTAACAACCCCCAATTCAAATTCCCTTTGAAAAAACACATTTTTATTCCCCAAATTTTGGAGACTCAATTCTTAACGTGTTATTATGTTTGTTCTTAGGCTAAATTTGCAATTTATTCCTTATTAATTTGCTTAAATTTCATAAATATGTTTCATATTTTAACTAAATTATAAAAATTAAAAAAATCCAAATAATCGGTGGATAATCGTTCCATGGGTTAATATATATATATATATATATATATCATCACCTGAGAGGTTCGAGATCTGAATTTTCACCTCATCTGTTATTGAATAAAGAATTTGTGAAGATGGATGACACATAAAATTCGTTTGTAATCTCGATATGTTTTAACACTAATTTTTAATTTATACGTGTACTCTTGAAATTTATAATATTGTTTGGGACCATTTGATTCTTTTAATGAAAGGATAAACTCGTAATTTATACGTTTTTTTTTCTCGTCTTAAATGGAAGTATTTTTAAGAAAGAAAAGGAAAGAAAGGGAGCTAAGAAACGAACATAAGTATAACATTCTCCTTTTCCTGTTGAGTGGTCTCGTTAAGTTCTTAATATTCCCTCCAAATAGGAAGAATGAAAGACATCTTCACCGTAAATACCTAACGACGAAGATAAGAATTAAAGAAATGGAAAGGAAAGTTACGTGAAAAGGAACCTCAAGTTTTTGGACTGGTCGGATTAACTGATGTGAATCATTCTTCTTCATTGTTTTAAGATTACCCGACCATGTGTATCGATTGTTTTTGTGAGATTCCACATCGGTTGGAGAGAAGAACGAAGCATTGCTTATAAGGGTGTGTAAATCTCTCTCTATTAGACGTGTTTTAAAACTTTGAGGAGAAAATCCAAAGATGACAATATTCGTTAGCGGTGGGCTTGTGCTATTACAAATGGTATTAGAGCCAGACATAAAGCGGTGTGCTGTTGGGCCCTCAAGGGAGGTGGACTATGAGATCCCACATTAGTTTGAAAGGAGAACGAAACATTGCTTATAAGAGTGTGGAAAAACCTCTCTCTACTAGACGCGTTTTAAAATCTTGAGGGAAAGTTTAGAAGGAAAAATATAGTGATCTCGGCTTAAGCCAACCCTAGCCTTGTAAGTGACTTCACTGTTGGCTTGTTGGACAATTGCATGACGTATGATGATACGTACTTTGTGGCTCCTACACATGTTATGTTTATAATTATTTTGACAGTGCTATATTGTGTTATGTTATGCTAGTCATGTCAAGTTATATTATGTTATACTATGTTATGTCGTATGATGTCATGTTCTGTAAATTATGTTATGTTACACGTACTTCGTGGCTCCTGCACATGTCATGTTTATAATTGTGTTATGTTATACTTCGTACCGTGTACGCCATGTAAATTATGTTAAGTATGATATGACAAGAATTACACATGCATGTTTCATAGTCTCTTTATGTTAGGAATGAATTGAGGTATGACTTACATCACAAACTTATGTCGTAATTTTAAACTATAGGGATCTCATGCAGTTAAATATGTCACGAGCATCCAGATACTTCCCTGTTATGATTAGTACATATGGATACAATATGATTTTTATGTTCGTCATGATATTATGCACGCCCTTTTCTTCTGTGGTGTCCGGTAGTGTGAGCATGTGCTAACTTGACGAGTCAGGCTCGAGGGGTACGTATACGAGCTCGCTTGATAGGTACATGTGCGCATGCGTGGGTTGTGGGTAGAGAATTACTACACATCCAAACCTACTCGAACTGAAAAAGTGGAGCCCAAGGTCATGTCATGATGTTCATATGAAAGGATAAGTCTCACCATATTGCATGTGATTGTATTTCTCAACTTCGGTAGTGGAGTTGAGTAAAATACTCAAGCCACATGTTACGCTTATTTTCAAGTAAAGGTAAAGAACTCATGTACGGATGACGATGTCACGATGACAGTCATAGGATCGAAGCTAGGGTAGAAGCATTCATATTGTTTATAGCCTTTATATTATATATGACATTGCTTTAATTTTTTTTCTTTATTTTATTTAAATTCACGTTATTTATTTTCCATCATATTGTTTTAATGACTTTATTATAACCGTTTAAATCTATGGCATCGTTCCGACTTTTCCACACATAATAACATATTAAGTTGCAATAACAACCTTATTATTCATGTAGAATCTTTTGTTTTCATTATTTTAACAACTGCTCGTGACAACGCGATTCACAGAAGTTACCACAGACATTGATAATAAAGTCCGAAAACCAATCATAAATTTTAAAATATTTCCATATACGTCAAGTAAAACGTTTAAAACGAGTACCATTTAAACTTAAAACAACCAACAGCGAAAGCATCAATACACAAAACAGACCCAGACATGGATTCTCTGTGTTCTCTTGCCTGTTGGTCTCACCCTCTGATCTCTTGCCTGTTGGTCTCACCTCAGTTGGCCTGCATTATCTAAATCTGGAAAGAGAGTAAATCTGGGAAGAAAAGTAAATCTGGAAAGAAAAGTTCAAATAATTTTGATGAATAATTAAATTAGTCCGTAAGTAGCTAATCTTTCATGAGTTTATATCTAATCTTTCCAGTGTTTTTAAATTTTATTCGTCATTGACTCCTAGTTTCTCTTACTAGGGTCATTTGTTCACTTACGAGGTATCTCAGCTACCTCCATCTTAGGTTACTGACTCTCTCTATATGCTTATCTAGAATTTTCGAATTCGTATGTAAGACTCGCTCTCTATCAAATACGGCCCGTCTACTAATTTCTCTGGTGACTTGTACATCTCATATACCAATGGTCAGGAGTACTCGTTCTCTCTGACTTAGCACACAACGCGTTGGTCAGGAACTCTGCGGGAATTAGTCGACTACAATACTCATATAAATAGGTCATGGCTCAACCATCTATAAGCATATCCTAGAGTCATAACCTTTCCATTAACATGCATAACATATTCACATCTGATACGTGCTTTCATATAATTATAACGTTCGAAACATACATTCTAGTAATCATTTATAACATGCTTACATCACAGGCAAGCAATCACAATACACAAATAGACATTCAATATTATCAAAGCACATTGACCTACTAAGCTCTTAATCATGTAATCAGCATATTCAGATGTTGCAAAACAAGTTAAGAACTAGTTTAAGAAATTTGATAGGCTACTTGCCTAGTTTCGAACTCCTTTTCCCTTGGATGTAAGTTTAGTAGATTATTCCAACACAATTCCTTCCCATTAGAACTATATTTCACAATTTCCAAGGTAAGTATAGGCCAATCTTGGTAGAATAGGTCAAAAAGAAGTCGAACAGGACAAATCTGGAAGCAAAATAACATCACACGCGCCTGCACACGCACGCTCGATGTGCTTATCTCACGCGCCTAATCTGTGCACAGTCATGCGCGCGCGCCTCTTCTTCTTCCTTGCATTTTTTGCTATTTTCTAACATGTACATTAATTCCCGTTATGTTACGAAGCCATATTCCACCTCTACAGCCCATATTTCGTCTCAATTTCTTTTACAACTTTATAGATCTCCTTATTATGATTCTAACAAATCCTATTTCATTACCTATTACTCAATATAGACCAAGATATCGAGGTTTGAACAAATGGGTTTTCACGCCCAAACGTTGCGTCTTTCTTTCTTTTCCTTTTCCTCCTTAAGCCATCTGTCAATTCCTTCTTTCTCCATGGCAGCAGCTTCGTCTTCTTTTCTTTTTCTTCTTTTTGTTTAAATCTATTCACCTTGATTTTATTTTAATTATTATTATTATTATGTATCCAAAACTTGTAGGAAAATTCAAAGCTTCTATAGGAGTATTCAAAACCTTAATTTAATAGTGAAGCTTTTTCTCTAGATTACTCAGGTAAAGCATGGTAATCTACAATTATTAAAGACTCAATTAATGATTATAATCTCTAAAAACAGGATTAAAGATCTAAAGAAAATGTTGTTTTTACAATGGCCTTTTAGAAAGGACTATATTTTTATATGGTACTCTATATTATTTATGATTTTTTTTTTTTTTTTACAGTAATTAAAAGAAATGATCATAAAACTAAGTGTTCAAAACTTCTAAATCTTATCTTTGCTTCATTGGCCTTCCATCACCGTAGAATCTCACTTCATTTACCTGTTGAAACGATCAGATAAATTAATATTAACCAATAAATTGTAACTTATAAAAATAGAAAACGAAAATCCGAATAGCTATCAAATGAACAATGCGAGTAACTTATTGGTGAAGAAGAGAGCGTCTTTTCTGCGTCGCCACAAGCCTGCAACGTGTAGCCATAGCAATCCAGAAGAACCTGGATTACCCTTAAGAAGAGGGGCGACTAAGCCAAAATGAGAACTTGGATTTTCATGGAGACGTATTAGACTTTGCTGCAAATGTTAAGAGAGAAGATGGAAGTTGTGAGATCCCACATTGATTGAAGAGGGGAACGAGGGCCAGCAAGGACGCTGGTCCCAAAGGGAGTGGATTGCGAGATCTCACATCTGTTGGATCGGGGAACGAAGCATTCTTTGTAAGGGTGTGGAGACCTTTCCCTAGCAAACGCGTTTTAAAAACCTTGAGAGAAAGTCCAAAGAAGACAATATTTGCTAGCAGTGGGCTTGGGCTGTTACAAAACCTTAAGAGAAAGCTCAAAAAGAACAATATCGGTAGGCTTGGATTGGGTAAGAAAAACAAACATCAATTAGGATGAAAAGGATTATGACCTTTACAACTTTTGCACTACGGGTATCCAAAGAGAGAGGAGAGAACAGAGCAATGTGAGGTATCCAAGCAGTGAGCGGTTGAACTCACCGTCGTAAACGAGCACTTCTAAAAATGACTATACGAGACGAAAGCTGATCTCGAAAATTTTTAGAAATGAAAGACTAAGGACTTGTGCTACCAGGTCTCGCGTGATTTAGAATATCACTTCAAAGATTGCAATATACATCAGCCAACAATCAACTTGAACCAGAAAGACTAAAATTTCCAGAGGAAGCTTCAAAATCATGCAGAGGAAAACATGAAAGAAGCTACATGATAATGCACTTTATTGTAGAGAAAACGATTAAAATGGAATTCAGTTGTAAGGTCATATTTTCATCATTTGGAATCATAATTTAAACCAATAACATTATGAAGACAAGATATACAAAACTTCACTAGAACTTATTAAGGCAATAGAAGGTCACTCACCATAGTTTTGCCGCACCATGGTAAATTTGTAAATGGCTTTCACCAGGGAACCATACTTCATGGATTTCAATGGTCCCATGTGTCTGCATAACAACATAAATCAAAGATCATATAGTTCTCTTCGTTGCAAAAATGAATGGAATAAGCAGAGGGAAAACTTATTACATACATAAAATTTGCGTTGGTT
The DNA here is from genome assembly GCF_002738365.1 of Cucurbita moschata. Lineage (NCBI taxonomy): Eukaryota > Viridiplantae > Streptophyta > Magnoliopsida > Cucurbitales > Cucurbitaceae > Cucurbita > Cucurbita moschata. The sequence continues at coordinate 1,038,403 of NW_019268526.1, read as the reverse complement.
AAGATGCATAAATCGATTTATTCCATAAGTAAAGATTCTACAGTCACACATCATCAAATAAGCTTTCTTAGATCACCAAAAAAAAAAAAAAAAAAAAAACCAATGTTTGTCTTTAATACGTTATCATGCATACAACCGTAAAAATGTTCGATATAATAAACACCATGACTTTATTGGAAGGACATTTATTCTGTTACTGGGGGAATGAAAGAGACTGAAGTACAGAATGAGCATACAACGGATGGGTCATATTCTACTTCTTGCAGCCCAGGGTGGTATAGGGATCTAGCATGTAATGGGGTAACAAAGAAAGAGGTCCAATTGTGGAGGAATCATTTCCAATATATATGGATCTTAAGCAGAACAATTATATAATGGCCTTAGATGAGGTTTCCCTAGTCAAGTGTCAAGCAACTAGGGAGGAAAACAAATGTGAATTCTCATAAAAAAAAAAAACATAAACATATGGTATCAGCAATGGCCCAAGCCCACCGCTGGCAGATATTGTCTTCTTTGGGCTTTCCCTTCCGGGCTTTCCCTTTCGGGCTTTCCCTCAAGGTTTTTAAAACGCGTCTAGGAGAGGTTTCAACACCCTTATAAAGAATGTTTTGTTCTCCTCCCCAACCGACGTGGGATCTCACAGTAGCAATGAACAAACAAAATAAGGTGTGGATGCTAACAATGGAATAGAATGGGAAAGAGTTTCAGACACTCTAAACCAACTGGTACTTTTGTGTGGTGCTTGATATCATGGGTTTTAGACAGAAAAAGGCCAAACACACACACGAAGGGGAAAAAAAGAAAACGAAAAGGAAAAAAAAGGAGGCAAAGATAAACAGATCGAGCTTAAGAAGTCAGAGGGAACTGAAAAATTATGTTATAGAGGAACTACAACAAATTCCCATACATATGGACGTCGACATGCAAGCTAAGGACGACAAGGAAAATAGGTGGAATTAAGAGTTGTCTGAGGGACTTGCAACCTGATATTCTGTTGCAAAAGGAGTTCAAAGCTGAGAATATTGAAAAGCTTTTACTAAATCCACATGGCTTTGAAGCACATACATGGTTAGTCTTTATTGAAGTCTTAGGAAGCATGATGGCTATTGTAATAAACTCCTTTGTGGACATTCCCTAAAGAATAGCGCAAGGAGGTTGTGGGTGCATCAGTCCCTGCTCCTCTAGAAGCTGTTGATAGAGAGAAAGAAGAGATTTTGATCTCTTAAGGCAAGGATATGGAGGATGCTTGGGTGTTCATAAGTTTAGATGATCGAGTTGCTGTTCTTTAATAGAACCTGTGTAATTATCCACCATGTGTACTTCACCTTCTCGGTAGTAATTTTTTAGCTACTTCCATCATTTCAGTGAAAAGCGCCATTGCTTATAAAAAAAATGAACAAAAAGACTCACAGAATCTCTGTGTAGGGAATTCTCCATGCAGGAAACCCTAAGTGACATCGTATAGGTCCATATACTAACATAAGGTCGGGATCAGGTCCTCCACAACCTAATAACAGATTCACGAGTACCCATAAGATTAATTAACATTCGAGTAAAGTAGTACTCTGAACCTTATCAAGCATAACCAAGAATACAAACCAACTGCTTTTAAAGCCTCAGTCATCTGAGATTCAGAAAAGCGCCGCCTGTGATCTTCGCTCATGTTCGTTTTTCTGAACTTATTTTCAAGAAGAAAATTAGCTGCTTTGGCAACGGCTTCCTTTCCATCAGAGATTGATATGAACTCCAGAGTAATGTCCTTACAGTTTAATTGGAGAGGTACATCAGTTTACTGAATGCAATGACCAAGTTAGATGAACAATGCACATCTTATTATTAGCATTCAACTCTTAAGTTCAAATTGCAGACTACTATGATTTTCCTTGGTCAAACGTGTAATAGAAAACAAGAAGTAGCAGTTATGCGTCGTTCTATTGAAGAAATAACTGACCTCATGCAAAGACCAATATGCAACTCCAAAGAAAGAAAAGCGCCCAACATGCGATCTTTAGTATCATCAAAGAGAAGTACACATGGAATCAAAAGTATGCTATTCCATAAAGGACCCTAGAAAGCCTCGAAGTATCGTTAGCCATGCAACAATCAAGACTAGGAAACTCCCTAGATTATTAATATTCCAGAGAAGGCCTCGAAGTATTTGGACACCACGAACACTTGGTTGAATGCAAAAGACTTTGTCACTTACTGAACCATTAGGTTTAATTCTATCTTCGTTACATTTGCACGTACCTGGAACACCGACGCATTGTTTACTTTCTTCAAAATGATTTCCTTGGATTGCTTAAGCACCCCTTGAGCATAAAATACAGTCAAGTAAGCATAAAATTCAACAAATTTGGAAAGACATTCAAATGAGGGCTCAGAATTCTTGGGTGGACCCAAAATCATTACCTTCAACATCATACAAGCAAATGCTTCTAATGCCCAACGATGCTAACCATTGCAGAAGTTCAATAATTTTTAAAGTATTATAAGCTTCATCACTATCCACCACAATGGCAAGATATTTAACCATCTCTATACTAAGATGATTGTACTTGCGTAGGAGTCCACATGATATCAAATAACTTTCAAGTGTTGTGGCAATACCAACCACAAAGTAAAATGAGCTAAGAATCAAATGCAGGAAATGCCATATTAGCTGAAGCCCAAGAATTCCAATCTGTACAAAAATACATAAGCATCTGATTCACGTAACACAAAATGAAAAATAAAGTAAAGTTGAAATCCACAGAACTTCAAATAAGGTCGTCAATACTATCTTAGCGATATTGTTTTAAGACCCAAAATTCGTCTACGGTCCTAATAAATATTCTGCTTATACCCTGACAGAACGCTAAACCAAAATTATAAACATAGTTGAAGATAATGAAAATAAATCAAGCAATTCCTAGAGCAGTCCAAGACTACACCTTCTGGAGTTCAACCTTGACGGTCATGGTCTGCGAAAAGAAAAATACAAAGACAATGATAAGAAATCTAAACTATCAAAATTTTAAGATGATTTCTTGATGAAAATGTTAAAATGATTTCGATTTCAGTTAGCAATAGATTTGGTTTATTCCACAAATGGAATTAGCGTAAAGATTAAACAAAACGAATCCAGGATCTCAGTAAGAGCTTTTTCCATTCTTTTTGGCGTAAAAATGATGAAAAGAACAACCTAAGCTATGATTTGCATGGCCTTAATAATCCGATACCTAATATCCTCCTGAGACGAAAAAAAACTTATAAGAGCACCAATTTACAAGCCTTTGTTCATTGTTCTGCACCTTCACCCAGACCCCACTAGGATAAATCTGGATTTCAGAGCAACGATACAATAACAACAGCCATGAACAATGAACAATGACTAAAAGATTTGGTGGTTGAAGAGCGTAAGCTGTCAAAATAATTAAAAATACCATAACATTCACGGGATTTCCAAATAGACATAGATTATGGCTAATTAACGATTGATTTTCAACTAGTTCGGAATGAGACGATCATCGCTAAAGGGAAGCAAGCTCCTAGAATCCAACCCAACAAAAAGGAAACTGATCAAGCACATCACAACCTACGATTTCCCCATCGTTCTAGCATAATAAAACATTCAAATGCAGTTAAGAACGAGATGCATCAATAACACACACCTCTAAACGAGGCAAGAAAGAGAGAAATTAGTTGATCGTGAAGAAATGAAACTGTAATGAAAGAAGAATTACCCAGAGAGGAGAATTTGAGGGGCGACAAAAGGGATGAAGTGAGCTACGAAAAATGAAGAAATGGGATTTGGTTTGTAAGAACGGGGAAGTAATTCAAAGTCGTGTCAGTTGAGAAATGAGGCTCCAACTCGTTACAAGTATCAATCGTATGATCTTACAATTTCTTAGCATTGTATTGGTTTGATCACTTCTTAATGATAACCCATTAAGATGTTCACGGGACGGGGACGGGGACAGAAAAGTCAATTATAGAGGGAGAACTCTCTCGGTTTCCTCCCTCCCGATAAATTTTTCATGACAAGTTTAATTATAACATAACCCACTAGAGTCGTAGCAAAAGCGAGTCTTCATGGGACAATTGTAATTGCTTATGGACTCGAACCTAGGTGATCTATCCATTACTAGGATGAAGCTTGGGTGAGACTAAGTGGAGGTCAGAACCGACTAATGTTGAAGAATTAGTTGATGAGTTGTGGTTATGGGTGAAATGTCACTCGAACCTAGAGTTAGTTGGTTCTCCCAAAAATGCGTTGAGGTACAGCATTAGGGGTAAAGCACTATCTCGGTGTGGGCCGTGAGAGCGGTACCAAATCAAGGCAAACTCTGAATACTAGATATGATCTCAAAATAACAGGGGTCAAGATCGGCCAATGAGACAATAAGGGATAAGCTTCATTGTCGAGAAGGAAACAACCCGAATCACCTGTTTAAACTCCTAAACGACCACTCAATGGTAAAGAAGGTAGGGGTGCAGAGGGAGTCGAGAGGTTTGGAACCGTTCTAATTTTACCACTACACTCAATTGGTTGGGTGACCACTAGATTAGCAGCAACATCACGTTCATGTCTTTCCTTGACTTGAGTCTCTTAGCATTCGTCTTTCGAATTACTCGATTAATTGTAACGCATCATGAATTCGAATTATGATTCAAAATTCAAATTCGACACTCGATAGTCCCGGCATTCTCCTACATCCTTTGCAATATAGTCATGTTACTTACTTTTCGCCCCGTGATGAAAGTTTATTTATTAAACTTATTAATTAAACCAAATCAATTAAAAAATTATTGGTCAATAATTATAACTAATTGATTATTATTTATTTATAATTAATACTTCAGTACAAGTTATTTAAATAATTGAGATAGGACACCTAATATTCATAATGTACTTATTAATGAATTAAAATTAAATTAAGTTAGTTAAAATAATTTAAATAATTTGAGTTAATAAAAATAAAATAACTAACCATTAATTATATAATGTCAAATAGTGTATTAAATGTTGGAGGATGAAAGTCTGACTAATTTAGGGAATGATTATAGATTTATAAGTGAGGAATACTAACTCCATTGGTGTGAGGCCGGCTAATTTAGGAAATGATTATGGGTTTATAAGTGAGAAATACTAACTCTATTGGTGTGAGACCTTTCGAGGAAAATCCAAAGCAAAGTCATGAGAGCTTATACTCAAAGTGGACAATATCAAACCATTGTAACATGGTATCAGAGCCATGCCCTAAACTTAGTCGTGCCAATAAATTGGTAAATCCTCAAATGTCGAACAAAGAAAAAAAGTCGAGCCTCCTTGAAGGGATAGTAAAAAATGACTAAGATTGAGCCTCCTCGAAGGCATAGTAAAAAATGACTAAGATTCCAAAAGAAAAAGGAGTCGAGATTAAGGAGAGGCGTACTTTGTTCGAGGGGAGGTGTTGGATGATGAAAGTCCCACCGGCTAATTTAGGGAATGATCATGGGTTTATAATCAAAGAATACTCTCTCCAATGGTGTGGGGCCTTTTGGAAAAGCCTAAAGCAAATCCATGAGAGCTTATGCTCAAAGTGGACAATATCATACCATTGTGGAGAGTTATGTACGTCTAACAATAAAATGGTTAGAAATGTTCAAGAACAAAATATATATATATATATATATATATATATATATATATATATATATATATATATATTTAGTCCGACTATCTTATTAAAAAAAAGTTAAACAAAATTTCTAACCAAACGACTCAAAAAGAAAACTTTAGAATAAAGATCAAATAGGAGGTGAATCAACCATAAATCAGGCTTGAAGCTCTTGCCTTACCAACGAGCCAACAACTGATCGATCACGATGCGAGCAACAAGATAATGGTGTCCTCGGTAAAGTGCAACAAGAACAAGGTTGCAAAAATGTATTGACAACTAGTCTCACAAGATTGAAACTTCACAATTACAATCCACGTATGCTTTTTGTCATTTTAACACCAAAACTGCTCTGTTCGGCTATTAAACATTCAGAGACCCAAATAGAAGAACAAGAAAGTTTAAGGATTGAACAAAATTTACATCAGGATTTCTGGGATAAAAGAATCAAACTCAAGCTCTTAGAACGTGGAGAGGAATAATTGAGAAGTTTTTCTGATTCAAGTATCAAAGCAATTTCGATGGTAGAACTTTCCTTGAACACCACTACGTTTAGAAGTAAATCTAAACTGTTTTCCACTACGGATTTGGCATAACAATTGTGTAGGGGCATAGATATCATGTCTCCACACGAGAATTACAAAAGAGAGCAGCAAATCCATGTAGAGTAGTACTTGACAGACTATTTCTTTTACCACAAATAAACAATTTCTACATCAATCTTCAACCTCTACAACATGGATTAATGAGATTTTAAAATCTACAATGCGAATACAGCAAGAGAATATGATAATAAGACTTCTAACTTGAAGAAAATCTCTTGATAATGGACCATCCTTAGTTAGTAGAAGGTTCATTGGTTACCTAGAGCAAGATCATGCCAGGTATCAGCATCAACTGGCTGAGCCTCCTGATCTGCAAAGATGTTACGAGGTCAAAGGGATCAAAATCGATTTCTCCTGCAAACAACTAATAGATTTGCATATAATTTGGTATTTGAATAGTGTTTTTCAAGTGAACGGTGTTAGGAATCACGACTCTCCACAATGGTATGATATTGTCCACTTTGAGCATAAGCTCTCATGGCTTTGCTTTAGGTTTCCTCAAAAGGCCTCACACCAATGGAGTTAGTATTCCTCACTTATAAACCCACGATCATTTTCTAAATTAGCCGACGTGGGACTTTCATCATCCAATACCTCCCCTCGAACAAAGTGTGCCTTCCCTTAATCGAGGCTCGACTCCTTTAGAGTCTTGGTCATTTTTGACGGCCTTCGAGGAGGCTTGGCTCCTTTTCTTTTGGAGTTCTTTGTTCGATATTTGAGGATTTACCAATCTATTGGCACAACTAAGTTTAAGGCATGACTCTGATACCATGTTAGACGAACACGACTCTCCACAATGGTATGATATTGTACACTTTGAGCATAAACTCTCGTGGCTTTGCTTTGGGCTTCCCCAAAAGGCCTCATACCAATGGAGATAGTATTCCTAACTTATAAACCCATGAACTTCCACTAAATTAACCAATGTAGGACTCCCTCCCAATAATCCTCAACAAACGGTGCACTTTAAGGTGTCGACTTTATAGATCTTGACTTGATTGTCTAATGGCAATGGCAAGAAGCACATAATAGTGGAATCAAAGACAGGTAAATAATTAGCGATATAAAACAATAATTCCCACATCTTTTTTTTTTTTTATATAAGATACAATTTCATTGATATTTGAAATTTACAAAAGGGATTTACCCATCATCTAAATACTTTGTACGTTGAAATTTTATGCACGAAGAAAAGATTAAGGCAACATACGTTTGTGCACAAACGTGCGTGAGTGAGAGGGGGGAAAAAAGAAATGAGAAAGAAAGTAAACAAAGAGGTATCAGACCTAAGATGGTAAGAAGTAGATACAAAAAGAACTTCCTCAGCTCTTTTGTTCTTCTAACAGAGTGATTAAAGATCCGTTTATTACTTCCTATCCACAATTTTCACAATTGCACAATAACCATTAAGCCACGAGACAGAATGAAGAAGAAAATGTATCGAGGAACGATATTCAGAGGCATCCGGAGTCTTAGAACCATCTTACTTTCCATTCTCTAAAGTACTAAATTCAGGAACTCCATGTATTAAATCTCACATTGAGGGCAAAAACATGCTTCATTTTAGAAGTTGTTATCTAAATTAAAAGAAATAATCTTTCCATGTGTTGTTAATTGAACATTGACTTATAAGTTAGGAGACATACTCGAGTCCTCGGTGTCATCAGTCCGAACAACCAGCACAGGAGGGAGTAGAAGATCTATGAAAATGATAGAACAACTACACTAAATAAGCAATGACATAGTTTGTAACAAATAATTTCTCGAGTACAGAGAAATGAAGGCTGAGAATTACCATCATGACGGAGTGTGTCTCTCATCCATTCCTCATCAAGAATGTCTATCAATATACCCAGACTAAGTTCTGCCATTGTGTTTTCTTGTTAAGGGAGATTCTAAATCCCAATATCTGAAATTTCAGATAGATAAGTTATTAGCAAAAGCTCCGAAACTATGACGTTGAAAACGTATAAACCAATCTAAGATACACTAGGAGCGGATATCAAATATACAATAGAGACTCAGTTCTCCTAATCCTCGGACTCGGAAGAAGAAATTCTGGATATCAAACTTGTAACAGCTCAAACCCACCGCTAGTAGATATTGTCCTCTTTGGACTTTCCCTTCTGGGCTTCCTCACAAGGTTTTAAAACGCGTCTGCTAGGGAGAGGTTTCCACACCCTTATAAGGAATGCTTCGTTCTCCTCTCCCTTCAACCGATGTGAGATCTCACAATCCACCTGCTTGGGAGCCCAGCGTCCGATAACTGGCTCTAATACCATTTGTAACAGCCCAAACCCACCGCCATCAGATATTGTCCTCTCTCGACTTTTCCTTCTGAGCTTCCCCCAAGATTTTAAAACGCGTCTACTAAGGATAGGTTTCGACACTCTTATAACGTGGGATCTAACAAAATTAGTCCAGACAAAGAAATAGAAAAGCTATCATATATGCAAAGTAAATCGATAAATGAAGTCTGTAATCCTTGAGGGGAAAATGGCGGGTAAAAGCACTATCTGGGATGTGTATATGACAGAATTTCAACATAAAAAAGGCTGATTAAGTAATAGAAAACGAAAATTCATTCTCAGAACTTGCACTCTTCACTTTCAAGCGAACTAAACAGAGTGAAAAAGAAAACGATAACGAAACCAAGATCCAATTAGTTCACTCATCTACTTAAGCAAAATAGAAGACCTCAATGATCATTTGCTGCCGGAAACAGTAATAGTGCTACGGCAGGCCTAAGATCTGAAGACTTGCAATAAGACAACCATTTGTGGGAGAGGACAAGTAATCAGACGCGGGAAAGAGCAGACAGTAAAGGAGAGAGAGAATCGAAGCGAGAAAATACATGAGGGAGAAGGAACAGAGAGAGAATCAGACCGTAGAACCGTCGGAAAAAGAACGATGCTAGCCTCTGCAGAAGATTCCAGCGGACTGGCCGGAGTTAGGGCTGTCGACGCCCTGATGATAATGATCGTTTAATGAAAATTCAAATGTCGCCGACGCTCTCACTCTCTTTAATTAATGATCTAAAACTTTTTAAAAATAAAAATAGAAAATAATTTTATTTTATTTTAGTTTCAAAACTATTCTTAAATATACTTATTTAATTTTTTTTAATAAAGAAAAAAATATTATTTATACCAAGAACCAGAATATTTATATGAATTATTTTTAAATTAATTTTATTTCATTATACCAAGAACCAGAATATTTATATGAATTATTTTTAAATTAATTTTATTTCATTAAAAATAATTATAGAGGAATTGACTGAAAAATCTCAAGTTTACAATTCAATCCTCTATTTTCAGGGTCTCGTCAGATTGTTTTATTATTATTATTATTATTATTATTATTATTATTATTATTATTATTATTATTATTATTATTATTAACGCATAATAATTTTTGTCCGTGGTTTATGTCACGTCCATTATATAATATGATAAATTCGTGGATTATGTTACATTAGTGGATAGATCAAAATATAAAGTTTAAAATGAGAGAGGAAAAAAAAAGTAAAAAAAGAAAAAAAAAAAAGAAAAATAGAATGAGTCGGTTTCTAAACAACCGCCAAGCCACAACACACCTCTCACGCCCATTCTATCTTCTTCTTCTTCTTCTCTCTCTAAGAACTTGGATTGGGAAACCCCTCGGGTGGATCACACAGAAGAATCATGGCGGTTGGTGTTCAATTTTTGTTTATTTTTTATGTTCGTTGTCTTCACTATCTGTTTGATTTCTGGCCATGTTATTTTCCGAAATTTTCATTCTGTTCTTGGGCGTGATTACTACTTGTTATCACTTAGGATTGAAGAAACGATCAGTTTGTTTCATTTTTTTTCCTCCGTGGTTTTTATGAACGAATGCGTGAATTCGTATTGAGGAGATGGAGAATGTGTACCTCCGGTGTCGTAATTTCATAATACTGGAATTTCGGAAGCACCGAAACCGTCGAAATTCTTCTTTGATTTTGGTTACTTTTGTGTAATCGTTACAGTTTCTTTGTTTTGTTTATGGTGGTTGCAGATGCGAACGGTGAGAGTTACAAATGTTTCCTTGGGCGCGACGGAGAAAAATTTGAGAGAATTTTTTTCTTTCTCCGGTGAAATTGAATTTGTCGAAATGCGAAAGTAAGATTGATCTACTAATGTCTCTAAATTGTACTTCGTCTGTTTTTTTAGTTCGATTGGAAACTGGTGATGAGCAGTGGAATTCTTGATCTTTTTTCTTCTCTTCATTTTGTTCTCCAACTGTTTTTCCATATGCATTTTCATTTATTTTCCTTTGTTTTCTTCTAGGGACAATGAGCAATTTCAAGTTGCATTTGTTACCTTCAAGGATCCGAAAGGGGCAGAGACATCGATTCTACTCTCGGTCCAAACCATTCTCTATTCTTCTCTTTCTTGATTTCGATTGTCTTTCTTCTTGGTCAGTAGATCATCTGAATGATTTTATTTTTAGTGTTCTTATGCATTTAAAGTTTCATCAGAAATCGTTTCCGGCAAGTAGAAATTCTCTTCTGTTATGAAATCTGGCTCCAAGAAATGATATGTTTTGGAAATTACTTAGAACAGAGTTTTATTCTTCAGAAAAGAGAAGATTTAACAAGTTCAACTATTCAATATGGTTGCATAATGTGTTCAGTCGCTTTTGAATGCGTAGATGAATAGTTAAATTCTTTCTCATACATCTAAGATCGAAAAATACTTTAGTTCTTTCTCTCTCATTAAATAATCCCTCGGCTACCTCGACTGACCGACCGAGAAAAGAAAGTGAAAGAGACTTCTTTCATTCATATGGATTTTGGTTTTTCTGCATGTATCCATGAGATAATTCTCACATCTTTGTTGAAAAATTCTTTTGTAATTCCTTACTTAAGGATTCAGTATCCTTAAGTAAATACCGAGTCTCTGCCTACACAAGAAAATTGTTGATAAAACTCCAAAATGACACTTCTCTTCCATTTTTTTTTTCTCCTTATCATTCAGAAAAGACAAAAAAAATTCTATAGTAGCAAACATTCTAGAGAATTTCTCTTAGATTTGAATCCATAGCTGACGATAGAACTATAATAGATATCTATTATCGGTTTCCTACTCACACGAGCCCATATCCTTGCTTATGTTAACTTTTCCTAGAAGAAATTTGTGATAGAGGCTTTTTCTTGTTTCATCAACTAGAATTGGCCCTCTATCATCGATCGGGTGAGAGGAAAGTGACCTGTGATCTTACCTGACTAACTGTTTTGTGTCTCTCAGGGAGCTACAATTGTTGATCAACCTATAAGCATTGTTTCTGCACCAGATTATAACCTTCCTGCTGTTGCTGCCAGTGACCCTCCAGCAGCGTCCGCTCCAGTATTTTCGATCTTTACCCTTAGCAGTATTTTCGATCTCGTTACTTCAAATCCTGACATGAATGAATGAATAATCATGTTTCAGCAGGCTACAGAGAACACAGGCGCTGAAACTGCTGGAACTACTGGAACTACTGGAACTACTGGAACTACTGGATCTGCAATGCAAAAGGCAGAGGATGTTGTTAGCAGCATGCTGGCCAAAGGGTTCATTTTGGGCAAAGATGCGCTCAATAGGGCGAAGTCTTTCGATGAGAGGCACCGGTTGACTTCGACAGCCTCATTGAAAGTCGCTTCTCTGGACCAAAAGATCGGCCTTAGCGAGAAAATTAGCGTTGGCACGACAGTGGTGAATGAGAAAGTGAGAGAAATGGATGAGAAGTTTCAAGTGTCCGAGAAAACCAAGGCGGCAGTGAACAATGCAGGATCAGCCATAATGACTAACCGCTATGTCTCGACCGGGGCTTCGTGGGTTTCCCAGACGTTTCAAAGAGTCGCGAAAGCAGCTGTAGATGTTAGCCAGAAAACGAAGGAGAAGATGTTAGCTGAGGATCAACAAGGGAAACATGGGACTCCAAATGTGAAGCCGTGAGCATCCCAATGTTTGGCCAAAACAATGTGAGGACCAATTCTTAGCTTGCTCTACTTTCATCTCAGTTGTCTGTCTGATATACTTTTAATGCTCTATTTTAGTTTAGTATTAGGGAGTGCGTACACACAAATAAGCTTACATTACATGCTTATGTTGTAATTCAACCATATGAAAACCATTTATGCTATGTGATAAAGAATCCATGAATGAAAAAAAAAGAGCTATTTTTTTGTTTCTATTGTAGATGAATACCCGAACGTTTCCAATCATCTTTGTCGAAATCTTTTATGGTTTCACAAGATCTTCCTAACCATGATTCGAACATGAATTCAAGACTTATGCAAGAGTCTCTTAAAAGAAAATACACGAGATTGAGAGAGAAGAAAAGTCAATTATTACGAGTTATTAAGGGAACCTTATACAAAACTTACATGTTACCTTCACTTCCTCTGCCATGGTATTTGTGGTTCGGAAGTATTGTTCAAGGTCGAAGATAAAGTTCTCTAGAGCATTGGCATCTCAAACCCCACATAAGGGTTTGGGCTCTGAAACTTTTATATTGTTAAATCGTGCTACACTCCCAGTTGGGGTTTAGTCCGTTAAGTATAGGTCACTCCATGATAGATTTGCAGTTTGAGTTTCACTCTTATGCATAGTAGAGTAAGTTGTGTCCACTATATAATCTTTAAGGAGTAATATTGGCATCTTACACCTTAAATACCATTGATCATTGTGTAAATAATTTGTTTATGATCCAACCATAAACATAAACTAAGTTATTTTTTTTGCCAGGAAAAGGGTCAAGTGGTCAAGTATTTGTTTATGATCCAATCATAAACTAAGTTATTCTGGGCCGATCAAAGAGTCAAATTCTATTGTTCATGTTTTTAAATGAACACTTAACTGCTCGTCTATTTACCAAATATGACAAAAAAAAAATTCATGTCATAAAATTATGAAAGTCATTCTCATCTATACAAAAAAAAAATAATAATAATAATAATAATAATAAAACACACTCTCATAACTATTTAAAATTAAGATTGACAAGCATATGATAAATATAAAGTTAATTTATACCTATAAAGAGAGATTAAATACTTTGTGTTCTATTTTATACAATCTCATTATATAAGATATTCTACTCGTATGTCTCCAATATGCATTATTTAAATCAAATCATTTGTAACAGTTATAAAGTAAGTCGTATTAGTATTGTTACCACGATAGAATATTCAACCTTATCTATACATATAAACTGTTTACTTGAACATATTATCTTGTAGGTCCATAATAATTATTCAAGACTACACTCATAATCTTGGATTTGTTATACAAGGGATAATATTAAATTATGAAGTTTTAAGACAATCCCAACATTATCAAGATAAGACATTCAACCTTATTTATGTATTACAATCCATTTAGATTATTACTCGTCATTAATTATAAGACTTTATGACATAAATTCTAACAGAGGAAGTAGCCAATTTTTGTTCATAGCTCTAAATAAGGACGATCAACAAGACAGATGAAATTTGTTTGATTTATCTTCTTATATGTTTGCCCATAACCAATGGATTTGATTTTATTGATTTCATGATCTAAACGGATTATTTCTTGGTCCAGTCTTATGCAAATTTATTGTATAAGATATTTCCACTCATATATCTTCACATAAACGATTTTAATTAAATAATTTGTAAATTTTGAGATAAGACATCTAACCTTATTCATATACTATAATATTTTAAGTTATAATCAACTCTGTGTAACTCAGTATTATACTAATAACCTTAGATTTCTAACTTAATAGACGAGGTTCAATTGTAAATAAAATAATAAAAATTACTAATAAAATTAAATTGTTAATTACGAGACTTTAAAAATAATTGAAATTGGTTTGTTTTAAAACAATTTTGATACTTTCATAATTATTTTTTGAATATTAATTTTCAATCACCCTTAAAAATATTCAAATTAAACTAGAATAATTCTAGAAATTAAATAAATTTAAATTTTATACGCTAATATTTTATTTTTATTAAAAATAAAAATTTACGATGAAAAAAATTTAAAATAAGAACCATTGGATTTGATCTGAAAAATACATTGTTCTTGGCGAGTAATTCGCGCAGGAGCTCCAGAGAGAACCCATGCTTCGCCTCCTTGATGAAAGCTTCAGTCGTGGTGGGCTTGTTCTCGAGTCTGATCTAAGATTCTGGGTGCCGATCGTCATCTAAATGCAACATAAGCACAATCGTCATTCAACGCCTGGTAATGTTTTTTCCTTTTTAACGTCTTTGATTCTTCCTTTCCAGAAAAGAATAAGTTCTTTTGTCAAGCGTCTCGCAAGTTTCTTTCAAGAACTCCGTTTATCTGGAATACGATGAAGGACTCGGATTGGTTAATTCAAAGTTGAATTGTGGGGAGTTAAGTTCGCATTATATGTTTTCTAAGAAATCGGTGTTTTCGAAAGCTGTAATGAAATAACATGGTAGGACTGTTTTGCAGTGAGGGCTTCTTGGATTGGTTTATCCTTTTATTTTGATATCTCTGTTAATTGGCTTGTTCTGAACTTTGGAGGCTGATTGATCAATTTTGAAACGGTAATAAAATAACATGGTATAAGAAAACGTTCTGTAGTTAATAATTGCGTATATTCACGATGCATTTTATAGATTGATTAAGAGTCGTATGATAACCATTTGATTTTTGAAAAATTAAGCTTACAAACACTAGTTACATCTATTGGTTTCTTTGTTTTATTGTCTACCTTTTAGGATTGATTTCAAATTCCAATCAAGTTTTCAACTAAAACAAGTTTTTGTTTTTAAGATTTGAGGAAATTGTGAGAAAACAAGCACAATATTTAAAAGCAAAAAACCAAATCGTTATCAAATGGGATCAGAAAATTAAATTCCTAAATGACATTCAAAAGGTTCTTTGTGTGTTCTGCAAAGAAAATGCAGGAAAAATCTAAATTTTTCTGTGTATCATAATCTTGAATTTGAGGAAATGGCTGCTATGTCATTCATTTTATCTTTGTTCTCTTCCTTCTGTAGTTACTGTTTCTGAGTTCTAACTTGAGGTATTCCTGTTCTATGTAGGATTTCAATTGCTTGAATTAGAATTTGGTATCTGGTCCAGCAATAGCCTTGCTGGACTTCAATAGTAGAGGAGTGCATTTTATAGACTAGGATTGGATGGATCTGACATGGCTGAGTGCCATTGTAGTTGGGGCAAGCTGCCTTGTTTTGGGATACTGTATTGGTTCGAAGTATCCTCCTCGCATCTTTATCAAAGCTAAATTAGCCAAAATCAACCAATCCAGCAGAAATGGGAAGAAGGATAAGCCTAAAGAGCCATTGGAGGTCGAAAATTTGGCTGACATACTCGATGACTTCAAGATGGTCTGTCTTTCTGTTTCTCTCTTGCTGTCTATTGGAAAATCATTCTCGACGACTTTAAGACGTTCTCTCTTTTACTCTCTCTAAAAAAATATAACAACATTTCACTGTGTCTCTTCAGGTTTTAGTTGTGAGAAATGATTTGAAAATAGGAAAAGGAAAAATTGCTGCTCAATGCAGGTATTTTATTACCATCTTGTGGCTCCTCTTTTATTACTGATGTCTTTAATGCTAAAAATGATAGAAGTTTTAAATTTTACTGTTGCTTGCATACTATGAATGCTGGAGTTGGTTTTTATTAGAAACTAGTACTAAGAATTGGGCATATAATGTTTGGAAGTTTAGGGTAACAACCCACTGCACACCTGGTATAGTAAATTTATTGCAAAGATTTATAAGTTTAACTAAAATTATAACTAAAGGTATCAATGACTAACATAAGAGGTTTTGGATGATAATAGGCTGAAAGTCAAAGTTGTCACAATGCAAAATTTTGGATGATAATAGTGCTTCTATTTTTTGAAATATGGAGGAAAATTATTGATGAATGGAATCTATAAAACAACAGCAAAGGTGCTAATGGGAAGAATCATCCTCGTAAATAAAATTTCACGATGAAAGAAAGATGTATTGATTATGCACCATTTTCACCTTTTTCTCAATTTCCAGACCAACCTGCTTTACTGTCAATGCTATAGCCAAAAACTATGGATCCACTTTTTCATACCCAACCCTTTTCTTTCTTACATCACTTTTCTTCGGGTGCCCCTTTTCTTTACTATGAGGGTTACCCTAGGGAATGGTGGAGTCCTTAGAAAATTACCCTCTGAATTCCAGTCATTTATGAGATTAGTTTACTGTATAAGGAGGGATCTTTCGTCCATCACTGTCTAGGTGCTCTACTTTTGGTGGATCTCTCAACGGCGCTTTCTGGACATCTAATTTGAAGATTTATTGTCTGAATTTTTTGCTTGGTTGGTTGATAGTTGAATAATAGACAATAGGCATAATGAAACCATCAGTTAAATTTATTTAGTTGGAATATTGTAGCATACTTGTAGATTCTGGGTTTTATGGCCGTTTTTGTTTTTTTGTCCTTGGTAATGTGTGGTATCCTATCCTTCCACCACATTAAGGTATACAGATACCTTTCAATCCTCATGGCAGATTGCGATGGACATAATAGTTAAGCTAAAACTTGGTTGAGCTTGCATAGATGCAGTTTAACTGAAGGGATTTTGATGATAAGGAAGAAGAACCGTCAGAACTTTTATGGTACAAGGCATATAAGTGGAATATGCATTGAACACCCCCTATGCATAGCTCTGATACCATGTTAGGAACCACGACCCTTTACGAAAAGAATTGCCAATACTAGACAAATTATGATACTATACTATTACTTGAGAGGCCAAATTTTCGTATGATTTAATATGAGTATTGACTGTTTAAGTACTGCCTTTTTACTTGTTTAAAAATTAAATGATTGAGAATTGAGCCTAGGAATCTAATTTCGTCAAACCTTTGCACAGTGAACTTCCCAGTTTCTTAATGCTGTAAATTATATTTGGACTAGTTTCTGATCCACTTAACTTGCTTTTGTTAGTCATGCAACTTTGGGTCTCTATAAGAAGCTCCATTATCGTGCACCAAAAGCGTTGAATAGGTACGTATTTACAGAATCGTCCTCCCTATATTAATGTGCATCCCATACTTCGTTCCCTGTACATTTATTTGATTTTATTTACATGTAGGTGGGAAATGTGTGGACAACCCAAGGTGGTACTGAAGATAGAAAGTGAGGAAGACATGCTAGTCTTGCAAGTAACAATTCCACTATGATTTCCTTTCTTAAAAGTTCATTTTATGGTATCTAGCTGATTTTTGTTATATGAAGTTTTCCCTAATATAATCTGATCGCGCTTTTCTATATCTCATCTATTCTTTGAGGCATTTCAGTAATTCTTTCATTTTTTCAAACTTTTATATATTGCTGTTCATCAGGAGAGGGCAAAATCATTGAAGCTACCAACCCATATTACCATTGATGCCGGAAAAACTCAGATTGCTCCAAGTGAGTTAAATGAAATTCACCTAAGTAGATCGACTTTTTTCACAGTAAATTTATCAACTTCACTAATTTTCACTTTTTTGTCTTTCCAGATTCAAGAACGGTGATGGCAATTCTTGGTAAGTAGATGTTTTCCATGCAACCTTTAGCTTAAAGGGTAGATCTACATAACAATTTCATTTTGGTGCTATGTAAAATTAGTATAAACTAATTTGATTCATCCAATGAATATAATGGTGTACACTTTTTGCTTCACAAATTGCAGGTCCTGTTGAAGTGGTTGATGATGTAACTGGCGGGTTAAAACTTTTGTAGTTTTTAAATTCTTGCCTGTTATAATCTCAAACCACTTGAAAGACTTCAATTCTCAGAAGGCTCTGCAAAATCCACCATGCTTGGACATACTACACGGTATGAAACTGATATATTCATAGCTGATCTATCATGAAACTGAATACTATTTCCCATTTCCGACAACCACGACGACAGTAACGATCTAAGTTAACCTATTTATATGGAATCGAGTCTGAATCTATATAGCAGAACAGTTAGGAAGTTCTTGGATTACCTTGTTTTAGAACACTAAATTGGGTTCCAACCTGTTTGAAGTTTTTGATTCCACAGATTGGTCTCTACTAATTTGTTTCTATTGCATTCTCTTAAAGATGATTTACTTTTGGTTGTATGAGAAATTCACATAAAAATATACACACCCACATCTCCAAGGAAGATGGTGTAGAAAAAGAATGAAACAGAGCTTGCTCTTTAGACCTCTTCCCCCACCAAAAGCTTTTGTTTCTATTGATCTGCAGCTGAAGTAGAAGCGTCTTCCCCACCATTGCCTTCAAGTTCATACAACTCTGAAACAAAATACTAAAGATCAACCTTAGAAAAACCCGTTACATTGACGAAATACCGAACCAAAACTAGAGTCTTGCCTTGAATTTCTTCCCGGATTTTCATAGTTTCGATCAAATAACTTGATAGCATAGACTTCCTGTTCTCGAAGTAATCAGCTGCAGCTTCCACATAACGTATGGCCTCACTCAAAAACAGACTCCGCGTTATCCCGCATACGGTACAGTTTGTAGAAATTCCTACAAACAAAACATCCAACTCAAAAACAACAAAACAAAAGAAAAACACCACCAAAGAAGAAACACAAATATCCGAGCCAATGTAGTAGTAGTACCATGAAAAATGCAGGTGGGATATGTATTGCAGCGATGGCACATGAGGAAGGCCAAGTACCGGTCTCTGGTGCAGAAGCCACACTGGACGGTTCCGATGCTGCTCGTACACTGATTAAACCCAGACACTCTTTTCTCCAGCTTTCGGCGACTGGCTCTATAATAAGCAACGTGGGTGATGCAGGAGGCCATGATGGCGTAATGAGACGTGCAAGCGACGAAGTCCCCAGGGGATGCCATCATTTCTTGGCAAATATGGATGGCCTCTTTGCAGAGAAGTTCTTCAAAGGGAATTAGAGGTCGTCTTTCGAGAAAGGAGTAGCGTTTTGCGGCGATTAAGCCATAAGGAAACCATTCTCCAGCAGCAAAGTTCACTGCCTCTGCACAGTTGAAACCTGCAGCGCAGCATAAACAGTTCAAATGTAATGCTGAGCTAGAGTAAGAAGAAACAAAACCAGGCAAAACTCACTCACCATGGCTAAATCCAGCATGGTATGCTCTCGGGAAGGTGATCACGAACTCTCCAGGCATTTGGACAGCCTTAAACACTGAAACATCGTGTTTCATGAACAATGATGGAGGCAGCATGGTTGTTTTTTCAGCAAGAACCTGCGCGGCCCCATCAACATCATAGCTTGGCAGCACATCATCCAAATACACCTCATCATATGCTACTTTCTCGAAGTCATTTGCTTGGCTCCCGGGAACTGCGTACCAAGTTTTCGGTGCACCAGAGTGAAGATAATTTATACTGAAAATCGAAACGTAAACGTATAGCATAGCTTAGCATACATAGTTATAAAACTTTTAGACATATCAACGAACCAACCTGTATAAATAATGATCTTCTACATGCCAAGCAAACGTACTACACACCATCCCAATATACAACATTGGATGTGTAATGCCCTATAATTAATCAAACATCAACACGTTACGACCTCCATTACACATCTAAAAATTCAACTAATAGAATTCTCGAGTCATTCTCTACTTACAGGGATTTCCTCTTCAAGATGACGTAATATTGATTCGGATAGACGGGGAAGTTTCTAAGAGACACAAAAAGAAATAAGAACGAATAAATTGCTGTTAAGAATTCAAATACGGATTTGTGGGTTTTAGAGTTCAGGGTTTACGAAGAACACGAGACCTTCAAATTCCATTTGCTTTGTCCGAGTTCATCGGATTTGGAAAACGCACTACCCTCAACATCGACACCATATTCAACAGAGTCATGAATACCCCAAGCCATTTCTTGCCAAAATTCCCTTTCGAACATCTTACAAGAAAGACAAGCCAAAGAAGAATAGTTCTCAACAAACACTTGGTTCGCCATATTCTCAAACTCCTCGTACTTATACTGTCTGCAAAACACCCAACACAAACCCATCTTAACATAAATCCAAACACACCCAAAACTTGAAATTCCAACACAACAAACACAACCTTCCTCTTTTATAGTACGAAATCTTGTCCTCCATTGTCGTCCATGTCGCATATTTAAGAGGCTGCACAGAAGGTTGAAACTTGAAATTCTGCACTTCTCTCTTCAAAACAAGGCTTGCAGGAACAATGTCATTGAGGGGACAAACAATCTTACAAATCCCTGAGATTTTAAAGATTTTCAGACAAGAAACAAGAACACAAGTAATGACAATGGCGGCTCGTACCATAATTTGAGGCTTTAGGAGAAATCTTGTTTAAATAAGCAAAAGGGTCCTCGAAATCCTGCCTTGAAGGTCGAAAAACAGGGCATTCGCTGAGTTTATTAGTCCAATTATGATCGTTCACGTTGATTCCATACAACATTCTGGGTCGTCTGGAATCATCAGGCTGTGGCATTTTGATTCTTCTTCTTTTTGTTTGCGGATTTGAATTCGCCGCATCCATTTGTTATATGGGTTTTTGATTACTGCAGAGGTTCATCAGTTTATCTTGAAAAAAACAGATGAAATCCAAGATGGAAGCAAGAACGAAGAGAAGTACCGGCGAAAGGAGAATTTTGGGTTCTTTTTATACGTTACTAGAAGAAGAGATTGTTGATGATGTTTAGTTGCATGGGTTCTATTTTATATAGACGAACTTAATTCTAGATTCGCATACTAAAATTCTTGTCGGAACCCAACTTTTGAGGTTATGATTTGGAGCTCGACTTTGCCCTATTAGAGCTTGTCTCTGATATTCATGTTGTTCTTGTTAGTTCTGTCTTGTTTATGCCTCAGGTTGGTTTTAACACATACTCTTGTTAGTGTGTTGGATGATTCATCTTGACACTTGTCTATCTTGGCCCTCACATGGTTGGATGGACATCACTCACACATGGGGTCAATGACATTCTCCTCATTTAAATTAGTCATCATTCTCGATGAATTTTCTTGGGATATAATCAAATTGTGGACTGTGACATTCTCCCCCATTTAACTCCGTCATCATCCCTGATGACTTTTTTTTTTTGTACAATCACATTGTAGATTATGACATTTTCCTATACTTGATCTCGGCATCGTCTCGATGACAATCTGAAGTTTGGACTGGCTACTAATTGACCCACTAGAAATAATCGTGCTTCAAAACGAATATGAAAATTGCACACTATTTATGATTTATCCCTCTTTTGAACCTATTCTTGTGCCCAACTCTAGGACTCGACTGTTAAGACTCGCAATGTAGATACAACAAAGCTTCTGATCTGATGCCTCTTGGTCATATTGCTTAACTTACTGACGCCTTTAAGTTAGTTTGGGGATAAATTCATGTCGATACTTTTGACGCTTCTTGACCATATTTCTCATCTTAGTGACTCTTCGTCGTTTGTTTGGGAAAACTTGCTACAACATAACAATGACACTTCTCTTGGTCAATAATCATATTTTCTAAGTGGCACATAACTGTGCATCCATCTAGGGGAATCTCGCAAGCCAACCATGAAATTCTTCTTCATGGCACAAACCCTTGTGGTAGTGAAGTCGAGAAGCTAGTAACTTAGGCCCTTTCCCTTTGTTTGCACTGCACTTCAGCCAACTCTTAACTTAGACACCTTCATGTGGCAACCGCTGTACTGATGCTTTTCTTGGTCTTATTACAGCTTCATTCTTCTTTGCCTTTACATCGAGCTTGATGTTCCTTCTCGAGCAAATGTTTCTCGACTTTTCTCAGAGCACTTCTATACTATAAGCAATCTATGCTCTTGATCTCTCCCCCGACTTAATTCCAGTACTTTCTCATTGTGACGTTGTCCACTCATGAACTTGCATTGTGCACAATTTTGGCACTTGGCCGACATGTCTCATTGGACCTCTAACTTTTTTGCTTGCAACGGTTGGAATAATTCCTCTGATGCGAATGACTCTTCTAGAAAACACCCTACCCAGTATACCTTCTGATATTTGTTGCATGTATTCAGAACCCCAAGCCCTTAGTAAATGAGTTTGTTTGTGCTTCATGACATGTAAGGCTCTTCTCAAGCACGAGGAGTCTAGTTTCTTTGTAGTTTTCGAGATTTGCTTTTGCATGATCGAGGGGGCGAGCTAGACATGTTCAACCGAAGGTAGTCTCGAACCTAAACCTCGACAAGAAAAGCACCCAAGGTTGAGGTTTGGAGCCGAATCATCCATAGGCTTGGAAATCCCGTTCACAAGTAGCAACCTAAACCCAACACATGCAACAACTCATTTCCTGCCTCGGTTAGATTGAGAAAGTGGGGAGTTAGACTCCAATATAAAAGGAATGTCGTTTGGCTTATTGAGTCATAACAATTGCTTAGTTTCATTTCACTTAGGCAGTTCAGATCTAGTCGAAGAATACATTTTCTGACGGTTCAACTCGACCTCTTGGCTGATCTGGCTCGAGTTTGATAATTTTGGAACAGCAAGGCCAGTTGACCTAGTTTGAGTTTTGTACGTTCAAACCATTTCCTACTATTTTTTCTCTTTGAGAGACATTTTTTTTTACACTTTCGAACGTGTTTAAGGTTAGTTTAGCTACATTTTAGCTAATTAAAATTTTTTTTTTGGAGCTAAGTTGATCAATTTATGCAAATTAAGTTAATTTCCATGATAGAATTCTAATTTGGGATTGTGAGACTCCTCTAGTGTAATTAGATTTCAATGAGCAATTTTAAGTTAGCATGGAGAGATAATGGTCACTTTGATTTAGGTCAACCAAATGACTTCACTGTTGGTTTAATTAGATGACTTAAAGGAACTATATATTATGTTATTGATGTTGTATAATGCATGAACCTCCATATGACACGCCAAGTAAACTATATTAATATATCCAGACATTAAAAAACCATGTAATGGTCAACAATATAATATCTAAATCTTATATCAATCAATTTTAACAACTATATATTTAATTAAATGGTCCATCGTAATTGTCATTAGTAAACAAAAAAAAGATTAAAAAAAAACAAGTTTAATTTAAGAAAGACCATTTGAAATAAAATATATACATCAAAATCTAAACCCTATGGATCAGGACAAATGAATTAAGAAGAACCCAAAGTATGAACAAGAGTGAGGAAGAAGGGAAGGGTCCAAGAAGAATTGGGTTTGGGTAGCAAAGTGAAAGTGAAAGTGATATCCAATATCCAATTTGGTTAGCCACAAACCCAAAAAATGCACCAATTTAAGAGGAAGACAGCCATGCGTGACGGAAGCACTTTCCTGTGATTTGCTCATGCACAACGATGGCATCCCCTACGAGTGTTCAATCTACGTTGCCATTTCAACTATTTAACCATATTTAAGGCGTTCATATGATCCAACGATTCAAATGATTTGGATTATCTAATCTAAATCGTATTGGGTTTGGTTAATTTTTTTTTTTTTTTTGATTCAACAAATTTGACAAACATGCAATTAGGGTTCGCACTTTAACTCAACTCAATTCTACGAGTACTCTTTTAGGTAATTTTTTTAAATGTTAAAAATGAAGAAATCCAACCTAACCGGGAAATAAATGTTGGGTTGTGTTGTGAACCCTATTTGAATCATTTGGATCATCAATTCAATCCACTCAAAAAAAAAA
>NW_019268526.1:857540-1014478 GCF_002738365.1 Cucurbita moschata | reverse complement strand
AAAAAAAAAAAAAAAAAAAAAATTTGCTCTCCTTCCATGTCATTAGTAATGACAACAAGTAATGACCACGAGTGTGAGAAAGATGTAGACATTGAAGTCCATGGTAATTTTCTTAATATCAGAAATGAAAAGTATAAGTTTGACTAAAATTCGAAAAAGAATAGAAAAAAAATGGTAACGAATAAAACAAAACAAAATCCATGAACACAATGAACTAACCTATAGACAACTTTGTGGACGACATCGTTAACAATCTTACGAAGAACGAAACTAACACCGATATTGAAGAGGAAGTTGATAAGGATTTCGATGATATATATTCTATATATATATATATATATATGTATGTATATGTGTATATATATACTTGATTTTTTTGTATTAATTTAATAAAAAGAAACAAAACGTGAAAAGGAAACGTGGGATGGGCCGTTGATGACACAGAAACAATTATATATTAGGGATTAAAAGGGAAAAAAAGCAGAGCAAAAACAGAGAGAATCATGGAGACGTGGTTCATCATCATCATTTCGCTCTGTTTCTGTTCCCTTCTGAACTCCATTTTTTCCCACTTCCGAAGCTCCACCAATCTCCCACCAGGCCCTCCTTCCATCCCCATCTTCACCAATCTCCAATGGCTCCGCAGATCCCCTCTTCAAATCGAGTCTCTTCTCCGCACCCTCGTCGCCAAATACGGCCCCATCATCACCCTCCCCATCGGCACTCGCCCCACCGTCTTCATCGCCGACCGCTCCATCGCCCACAACGCCCTTGTCCTAAACGGCGCTCTCTTCGCCGACCGTCCACCTGCACTTCCCATCAGCAAGATCGCCTCCAGCAACCAGCATAATATCAACACCGCCTCTTATGGCCCACTCTGGCGCCTCCTCCGCCGTAATCTCACTTCCCAAATCCTCCATCCTTCCCGGGTCAGATCCTACTCTCGTGCTCGCAAATGGGTTTTGGATATTCTTATTGATCGGTTCCTCTCTCACTCTCAATTGAGAGAACCCATTTGCGTTGTGGATCATTTTCAGTATGCTATGTTTTGTTTGTTGGTGTTGATGTGCTTTGGAGACAAGCTTGAGGAATCCCAGATCAAGGAAATTGAGAACGTGCAGCGTAAGATGCTGGTAAACCTTGGGCTTTTCAACGCTCTCAATTTCTGGCCCAAATTGACCAAGATTTTCCTCCGAAAGCGCTGGGAGACGTTTCATGAACTCAAGAGGAATCGAGATGAAGTCACCATCCCTTTAATCGAAGCAAGAAGGAAGGCCATCCAAAACAGAGAAAACAGAGAAAACAGAGCAAACAGAGCCGAAGCTGAAGAAGAAAAAGAAGAATTCGTGGTGTCATATGTGGATACCCTTCTCGATTTGGAGCACCCAGACGAGAAGAGAAAGCTTACAGATGAAGAAATGTCCACACTAGCCTCTGAATTCCTCAACGCGGGCACCGACACCACGTCCACGGCCCTGCAATGGATAATGGCGAATTTGGTGAAATACCCAGAAATCCAACACAAGCTTTTTGCTGAGATGAAAGGAGTAATGGGAGATGGAACGGGGGAGGAGGTGAAGGAAGAGGATTTGGGGAAGCTTCCATATCTGAAAGCTGTGGTTTTGGAAGGATTAAGAAGACACCCACCAGGGCATTTCGTGTTACCACACGCAGTGAAAGATGACACGATGTTGGAGAATTACGTGATACCAAAGAACGGAACTGTAAATTTCATGGTGGCGGAGATGGGTTGGGATCCGGAAGTGTGGGAAGATCCGATGGCGTTCAAGCCGGAGAGGTTCATGAAGGGCGGGGAAGAAGAAGAAGTGGCGGGGTTTGATATAACAGGGAGCAAGGAGATAAAGATGATGCCGTTCGGCGCAGGGAGGAGGATGTGCCCAGGATTCGGTCTGGCAATTCTTCATTTGGAGTATTTCATAGCCAATCTGGTTTGGAGGTTTGAATGGAAGGCGGTGGAGGGCGACGGCGTCGATCTGTCGGAGAAGGTGGAGTTCACGGTGGTGATGGAGAAGCCTCTGAAAGCCAACATAATTCCCAGGTCTTAAATTGAGGTTTGTGTTTATCTTATGAAGTCGTAGGGAAAATGTGTTTTATTTTATGTTTTAATTTATTTTGTGACAAATATGAGGAGGTAGCGATTTAGAATTCACAAGTTATATTAATAAGACTTTATAGCTTCATAAATGTTCTTCTATATGATCTCTTATAAGATTAGGAATGTGAATTTATCACACGTTGCTACTCATCACTTCTAAGATTGACAAGTATTTTTACGGACCAACACAAGTTATTTCAATCTGGGTTGTCCTTACTCACATCCTTACTCACATGCTTCGTAGAAAAATCGGTAAGAAATCACCCAACATATAATTGTTAAAAGCAAAACACGCTTAACTTTGAAGTTCCTGTGATTGAGCCGATAGAGCCGATAGAAAAGAAAATTTATCTTGTTAGAATAAATACTAATTTTCGATTCTTTTAAGCCTCTTTGGCCATTCTATCTTCAGGATAGTTCTCATCCGAATATGATCTCGATTCATTCAACATAGATTGACCCAGCATAGATTGTCCCAATGTAAATCATGCTTAACTATAAGGTTCTTACGGTTGAGCCACTGAAAAGGTAGGCGTAGTAACATTTATTTCCTTTAAATCTTTTTTAGTCATCCTATCTTCAAGATCGTTATCATTTGGATATGGCATCGGTTCATTCATATACCCCTCATTTACTCGGGTGTCACATGTCCACAAACTTCCACTTTAGCTCATTCTCGAACCACATCTTACTAGAATTTGATACCATTTGATTATGTTAAGGATTTAAACCAAGATTTAAGGGTGGAAATAACTAGAATAACATTATAAGAATTCTACGATGTTTTCACGAGCGCAAAGGACTCCAAAGGTTTTGGAACCTTTTATAGGACATTTATGACATTAAGGGTGATTATGCTAGAGATTACAAGGGTTAGGCAAAAACATATCGGATGTATAACGGCCACAATAAAAAAATAATGTGTGGCTGCCAAAGACTCACGAGAATTCCGGCGAGCGATGTAATTCTTGTTCCCACCTCTCAGACATGCTCTTCCAAACCCTCACGTTGCGCCAAAACGAGCCAAACGACCTCCTGCCCCACTCCAGAAGCCCACATGCAAGGGAAAAGAGAAGGAGCAGGGGAGAGAGAGAGAGAGAGTCTAAATTTTCTGGCAAAAGGGAAGAAACATATTTAACACACGACGAGAGAAGCACGAGACGCTAGTGACTCTGAGTGCACTCAAGGTAAGATGCTTACACTCATAGTACTCATTGAATTTCCTTATTCGCCGATGGAGAGTGATGTTAAGGGATAAAAAGGAAGGTAACGTCGGATTTGGTTCTACAAGTCTTCGAACGCGTCAAACGCCATGGAAACAAGAGAACAAGTCATAGGGAAGAGAACAAAGACAGATCTATACAGAGACACAATGAAGAGCAGAAACGAACGTCTTCTGGAGGAGAGAGAAAAATGAAATGAAAAATCGTGAGAAGGGTGAGGAAGATGAAGTCCGTAGCTCGGCTCGGCTTGATTCTGCAGCTCAAAACTCAGTCCCTTAGCTCGGTAAAGGAAAAATAAACCATTTTCTTCCGTTTCGACCATCCCAAAGCTGAAGTTGACCTTGTTTAAGGCAATTAATGTCAGTATAAGGTTAAATTTCTCGATTTAAGTTAAATGGAGTTAAAGAATTTGAGTTACTAAGGAAACGGGATAGAATTTCTAATAGGAAATGACAACTGACGATATTTAGAGCAATTTTGAGTAACGGGATGCGAACGTACTCGAACTTAGGGAAAAGGCTGGCAAAGGCCTGTTAGGATCGATACCAGTTGTTAGCTCTGATACCAATTGTTAGAATCGCACAACAACACACGCACTCGATCTAGATGAACACAAAGAACAGGATAGAGAAAATTGCAAGGAGAACTCTGGCTAAAGGATTTATATATTGATGACTTCAAATATGTATAGTAAGAGAGAATACAGAGAATAGAAAGTCTTTAGCCAGAGTTCTCCTTGCATTTTCTCTATCCTGTTCTTTGTGTTCATCTAGATCGAGTGTGTGCGTTGTTGTGCGATCCTAACAACTGGTATCAAAGCTAACAACGGGTATCGATCCTAACAACTGGTATAGAGCTTTTTACTATACATAGCTATTTACTATTTATGACAATTTACTTTATATGTGATTTACCAAATATAACTTTACTATGTATAACCGTTGACTCAGCTATAAATAAGCAGCAGTCTCCATAACCTAACAATTCTCCTACTTGGAGACTGATCGAGTAAACCAAGAATTTCATTCTCAAACAATAATGAATATTTTCACTGCACCATACCAATTGAGGTTTTGCACAACCTCAATATTCCAACATCAACTCATTTTGTCAACATGTTTGCTGGATTCTTTGCACCCTCTATCTTCTCAAAACACATCACCATCTTCCACTAACCTGCAAGTGAAATGGTATCGCCTTTTGTGTTTTATCTTTAAATGATAGACCAGGTTCCTCACCAGCTGTATGACACTCTGACTATCTCTATAAAGAATCTTTTCGTGCTGCTTCTTGATCAATCTTCCAGATAGTTAGTAATCCATATCGTCTTCTTTCCAGCTTCAGCTATTGCCACGTACTCAGCCTCAGTACAACGCATTTTTGAAGCCTAGACGTCCCATCATCCATGGCTTGCTCCTACTTGGTTGTATCCTCCAACTGTAGGGCCTCCTCAAAGGGTTGTGATTCCCTTTCATCAGCAACAGATAGTGTAATGAAGGTACATACATATCTAGTACTCTGATAGTACTGGATAATCTTCTCAACACCAGTTCAGGTGTCACTTGCTCCATTACTGATTCCTTTGCAGTAGTCTTAGGAGTTTCATGTGTATTTGCTACAACATCACTAGGTGAGTTTTCTTGCAACTCAAGCTCAACTCCCACTTGCTTCGTGGTCTTGGAACCTTGCTCCACTTCTGGTTCCTCGGCATTAGTCTCAGGAGTTTCATGAGTATCTGCTAAACATCACTAGGTGAGTTTTCATGCAACTCAAGCTCAACTCCCACTTGCTTCATGGTCTTGGAACCTTGCTCCACATCTGGTTCCTCAGCAATAGTCTCAGGAGTTTCATGAGTATCTGCTGCAACATCACTAAGTGAGTTTTCCTGCAACTCAAGCTCAACTCCCACTTGCCTCGTGGTCTTGGAACTTTGCTCCATATCTGGTTCCTCAGCAATAAACTCAGGAGTTTCATGAGTATATGCTACAACATCACTAAGTGAGTTTCTCTGCAACTCAACCTCAACTTCTACTTGCTTCGTGGTTTTGGAACCTTGCTCCACCTCTAGTTCTTCAACAATAGTCTCAGGAGTTTCATGAGTATCTGCTACAACATCACTAAGTGAGTTTCCTACAACTCAAGCTCAACTCCCACTTGCTTCGTTGTCTTCGAACCTTGCTCGATGTCTGGTTCCATTTCCAAGTCCTTGTGAAGCTAACTCGTTCCTGCTTGTTCATAACGTAGTTCTCACAATGACCCACATCAACAGATTTCAGACCTTCTAAAACTCCTTTCGCAGCCAGCATCTTCATTCCTTTCACGCTCATATGTCCAAGTCTATTGTGCCATAGACTTGAATTTGAAGCACTCTCAACAACAGCAGCTATGTTCATACACCCTGCAGTGGTGTATAAGGTTCCAGATTTTAAGCCACGTGGTACCATCAATGTCCACTAATTTCCTGCTGGAGTTTTTATGCAGACATCTTCTTTTTCTTTAATCTCCAAATCTTTGTTGTTGGCAAGATACACCTTCTCGAAATTTCCAGACTTGAAATTCCGAAACAACTCTTTATTTGGAGACGAATGAAAAGATGCACCTGAATCCAAAATCCAGGATTCAATCGAACGTCCATGCTAAGGATTAGAGCATCCCCAATGTCTTCTATTGAAATTTATAGAATTATCATCATCTCCAGATTTTTTATTCTGCTTCCTCTTTGGTCTTGTACAACCTGTCCGAAAGTGACATTTTTCTCCACAATTCCAACACGTTACGTTTGGTCTATTTGGAGATTTTTCTCGGTTCTTTGATTTTAATCGCCCATGTTTGTTTGAGCTCTTTGATTTACTTCTTCCCCTTCGATCAACACTGAGAGCATTGCCTGATGAATCTCCAGTTTCCCGTTTGCGAATACTTTGTACATACTTGAAGTCATCAATATAAATCCTTTAGCTAGAGTTCTCCTTGCATTTTCTCTATCCTGTTCTTTGTGTTCATCTAGATCGAGTGTGTGCATTGTTGTGCGATCCTAACAAGGCCAACCAAGTAAGTGGCCCTATCGTCGATTTGATTATAATTGTGTGCTGTATGATGACACATGTCTATGGTTTTGCACGTGTCATATGCCCGTATATGCAAACTATTATGAAATGATTATTAGGTTTGGAGCCTGACTGGTTATTTATAGCTTAGTCAACCATTATACATAATAAACTTATATATGTTAAATGACATATAAAGTAAATTGTATTAACAAGCTATATATAGTAGATGGTTATATATGCTAAAACTATATATAGTAAGCTGAACCATATATATATATATCTCCTGAGACAGAGCTTTGAAAATATACTTTTTGTATTCTCTCTTACATACATATACGTAGTCATCAATACAAATTCTTTAGCCAATATTCTCCTTGCATTCCCTCTATCCTATTCTTTGTGTTCATCTAGATCGAGTGTGTGCGTTGTTGTGCGATCTTAACAAATGGTATCAGAGCAAGGCAAAATTCACCACGGTTTGTGAAGATGGAAAGCTTAAAGATTTGAATTGAGAAGTTCGATGGATTCGATTTCGGTTTCTGGAAAATGCAGATTGAAGATTATCTGTATCAGAAAGGTCTTCACGAATCCTTGTTGGGGGTGTGTTGGATACCATAACCATGGAGCAGTGGAAGCTCAAGGATTGACAAGCCTTAGGCTGATCCGGTTGACGCTATCCAGAAACGTGACGTTCGACATCATCAAGGAGAAGACAACATCAAATCTGTTGAAGGCGCTGTCCAATATGTACGAAAAACCGTCGGCTATAAACAAGGTGTATTTGATGCGAAGATTATTCAATCTACAGATGTCTAAAGGTGGATCTGTTGTTGATCATATAAATGAATTTAATATGATCATAAGTCAACTGAATTTGATGAAAATTGATTTCGAGGATGAAATTAAAGCATTGATTTTGATGTCATCTTTACCCGAGTCGTGGGACACTGTTGTTGCTGCAATCAACAGTTTTCGAGGATCTGATAAACTAAAGTTTGATGAAATTCGAGATGTAGTTCTCAGCGAAAGTATTCGCAAATGAGAAATTGGAAATTCATCTGGTAGTGCTCTTAGTGTTGACCAACGAGGAAGAAGTAAACCGAAGGGCCCAAACAAAAGGTGATGAAAATCAAAGAGCCGAGAAAAATCTTCAAATAGACCAAACGTTACGTGTTGGAATTGTGGAGAAAAATGTCAGTTTAGGACAAATTGTACAAGACCAAAGAGGAAGCAGAATCACAAATATGGAGATGATGATGATTCTATAAATTCAGCAACAGACATTGGGGATGCTCTAATCCTCAGCGTGGACAGTTCGATTGAATCTTGGATTTTGGATTCAAGTGCATCTTTTCATTCGTCTCCAAATAAAGAGTTGTTCCAAAATTTCAAGTCTAGAAATTTCGAAAAGGTGTCTCTTGGCGATAACAAAGATTCGGAGATTAAAGAAAAAGGGGATGTCTGCATAAAAACTCCAGTAGGAAATCAGTGGACATTAAAAGATGTCAGATATATTCCTGGTCTCAAGAAGAACTTGATCTCTATTGATCAGTTGGATAGCACAGGTTATGCAATAGAGTTAGGGAAAAGTTTGTGGAAGACTATGAAGGGTGCTATGGTGGTAGCATGTGGCATAATATCTAGAACTTTATACACCACTGCGGGGTGTATGAACATGGCTGCTATTGTTGAGAGTGCTTCAAATTCAAGTCTATGACACAATAGACTTGGGCATATGAGTGTGAAAGGAATGAAGATTCTCGCTGTGAAACGAGTTTTAGAAGCTTTGAAATTTCTTGATGTGGGTCGTTGTGAGAACTACGCTATGAGCAAGCAGAAACAAGTTAGCTTCACAAGGACTGTCAGAGAATTGAAGAAAGTGCGATTGGAAATGGTCCATACAGATGTGGAGCAAGGTTCCAAAACCACGAAGCAAGTGGGAGTTGAGCTTGAGTTGCGGGGAAACTCACCTAGTGATATTGTAGCAGATACTCATGAAACTCCTGGGACTACTGCTAAGAAACCAGATGTGGAGCAAGTTTCCAAGACAACGAAGCAAGTGGGAGTTGAGGTTGAATTACGAAAAAAATCACCTAGTGATGTTGTAGTAGATACTCAAGAAACTCCTGAAACTATTGCAGAGGAACCAGCGGTAGAGCAAGTGACACCTGAACCGGTGCTGAGAAGATCATCTAGTACTATCAAAGTACCATATATGTATATACCTTCATTACACTATCTGTTGCTGATAAAAGGGAACCAGAGCCCTTTGATGAGGTCCTACAGTTGGAGGATACAACCAAGAGGGAGCAAGCCATGGATGATGGGATGTCTAGGCTTCAAAAATGCATTGTACTGAAGTTGAGTACGTAGCAATAGCTGAAGTTGGAAAGAAGACAATATGGATGACTGACTATCTGGAAGAATTGGGCAAGAAGCAGCATGAAAAGATTCTTTATAGAGATAGTCAGAGTGTCATACAGTTGGTGAGGAACTCAGACTATCATTTAAAGACAAAACACAGAAGTCGATACCATTTCACTCGCAGGTTAGTGGAAGATGATGATGTGTTTGGAGAAGATAGAGGGTGCAAAAAATCCAGCAAACATGTTAACGAAATGTGTTGATGTTGGAATATTGAGGTTGTGCAAAGCCTTAATTGGTATGGTGCCATGAAGATGCTCATTGTCGTTTGAGAATGAAATTCTTGGTTGACTAGATCAGTCTCTAAGTGGGAGAATTGTTAGGAAGGGCGGCTAGTTATTTATAGTTTAGTCAACAACTATATTCTCTCTTACTGTACATATCTGTAGTCATCAATACATATCCTTTAACCAATAGGACATTATGCATGGTGGCCACGTGTTGTAGTTGTTTTTGAATGTCGTGATTCCTCTAACGATTTGGAAATCACTCATAATGTTGGCAATACCTCATTATTACTGTAACGACCCGCAATTTCTACTTAATTTAAGGTCGCTACTGTATACGTACCATAAACATTGAATGCAGAAGACTTCATTTAAATTCCATAAAACATAACATTTATCTTAAAACACAGCATGGACTTGCGTGTTTCGAAAACATCTTTAAAACGACACAACAAAAGACTAAATAAAATGAATAAAAGTTTAAGTTAAAAACATCCTATTCTAGCCTAAGTCTAAGAAAATAAATACCACTACCTTATGCATGTGCCATGGTCTCGAGTTGCGATGTCATCGTTAGCCGTACAGGAATGTCTTGCCTTAACCTCAAAAATGTAGTTGAACATGGTTTGAGTATTTAAAGAAATACTCAGTAAGTGAGCCTACTATTGGGGTTAATTGTAACAATCACATGCAATGAGATGATGGGACCTATTTTTCATTCCGTTTTCCCTACAGTGCTGTCCTAACGGGTAATTTTGGACGTGTACCATATACTCTACACACAGCCCATACGTGCGAGTATGGGCTCACTAGCTAGTTCGCACACCGCTGGGCCACTTTCCTTATCCGGTGGGCATACTCTGGGAGCCCCTTAGGCCGGACACCCGCTAGAACTAGTAACCGTCACTGCAGCGCTATGCAAAGCATAACGATCGTTGTCCTGCCATTGGATGTACGCATCCGTACCCTTGTGATGGGATAAGGGTATCCCCCAAATGCATGAGCACACATAATGCATGAGGTCCTAAAACTTTTCCATTTTCATTATTCTTTAATACAACCCCGCTAGCATTATGTACATATCATATCATTTTTCATATCGTTTCAGATATCGTTCATCATTCATATCATATCGTTTCTCATTCTTCAATTCTCAAATCATACATAATTCTAACGGGGTTATATTTCATGCCATTTATCGTAATTTCATATCATTCATACCATGTTGTATACACACAATTTAAGAGACCTAACATAACGTTCTATGCTTCTAACATAACATTTCATCATATACACATCATACCATGATGTTGGGTTTTATGTCCTAAAACTCATAGTTTGTAAACAAAAACATATTCTATTTTCAATAAAGTTATTATGGATGTTTATTCAGTAAAGATCGTTATTGAATAAAGTGAATTTTCGATCATTAATCTAAATACAATAAATAAGAATACTCTGACTATCTTATGATTACTTGAACCATATGTAGAGATATAAGAGTGGATCAAGTTCAAGTATATAGTCAAAATGATCTATAGTACATGGATAAGGCTGAGTACCTTATCCTGGGGACACTATGGATGCGACCCACTTTTGTATATGATATAAACAATGTGATCACTAAATTGTACATGTGGAGACATGTGAGTGGGGGCGTCCTATGCAATGAGTATTGCATAAGATAGGACCATGAAGAAAACCACTCGCACTTTATAATGTCGTTTACTATTGAGACTGATTTTTTCATTCGATGACATAGGTAACTCGATCTTAATCCTGAGCTAACTATGAACTCCTATTTATTCAGAATTATCCTTAGATTTGCATGGGTGAGAGTGACCCGAGTTCGCCGACTCAATAAGCCTCCCATTTCAGGGGTAAGACTGGGTGAATAGCTGGGGACATAGGGTGTAAAATGGAATTCACTCCTACCCGCTTTTAGGGATAGTAGAGAGGTTGTTCTCTTAAGTACTGACTCCAAGTCTTGAACAAGGGGCCCCACCATCTCATTGGCCAGAGAGGGGTTCGGTTTGGTGGTTGGACCACAAACCAATTGTTCATTAGAGGATTAGTGAGACTTAAGGAACAAGAAGTAACTTTAGGGGTAAAATGGTAAATTGACCCAGCTCTAGTTACGAACAACTTGTGAAGGATTGACTTACTCGTGGTTATATCAAATGGACAGAAATTTATCTATAGTGAGGGGAGTGCAACTACTAGGCTATAGTGGAGTATCCTAGTAGTTAATGAATGTTGGTTAATAAGGTTAATGAGTTTAGCCGGTTAATCTCGGATCATTGGAGCCCATGATCTATAGGTCCATTAGGTCCCTCTGCTAGCTCATATCGGACTAAACCATAGAACAGTTTGACGAGTGAGTTTGAAGTGGTCGAATTCAAATTAGGGAATATGTGCTACATATATACGATATATTTAACCGCATTTTTGTTTTAATTATGAATTAAACAAAAGAGAGAATGAGAGATATTTAAATAAGATTTAAATATTTTAATTATAAATAGGAATTCATAATCAGTATGTGCCGGAATTTATTGGGATTGACATTTTATTTAATGTTAAATATTAATTAAATGGTTTAATTAATCATTTAATATTACTTTAATTTGAAATTAATTATTCAAATTGATTATTGATTTAAAATGACTAAAGTCAAAATGTTACTTCATTTAATGGAAAAATGCATGTTTGAGTTAGTGGAATTTTGAGGAGTCAAAATTTGGTTAACTCAAAGTTGCGGTTGCATGCTTGCCACATCATCCTAAACATTTGAGTGGAATTTTGAGTGTCAAAATTTGGTGATCTCAAATTTGCATGAACATACAAACATAACTTTATAAATTGAGTGATCAAGGTACATGGAAGGTCTCCCTTGGAAAAACGTTGAGAAAAACTCTCACAAACTCTCTCTTCATGTATACTAAATCCCTCCCAAGTTTAGTCACTCACCGGATTCCACAATCCCGTTCTAAGGCCGAAGAATAGTGGAGAAAACGCTAGTAGTAGTTCGAAACTGATTCGTTAGGAGAAATGAATTTGAACTACAAAAGGTTAGTACTCAAAGACCTTGAGTTTTAATACTTATGAACATGCTGGTTATTTACTATAATTGATGTTCTAAGAGTGCCTAGGATCCAAATTGCTTCCAACATGTGTTATATTAACTCCAACACACGACATATTGCATCACAATGTATCATATCATAAACAAGTCATAACGTAAACACTTCGTAATCATATCGTTTTCTAATTTATCATAGTCTTAACGTTCTTATATCTATCACAGACATATCATTACGTGAACGTACCTTAGTCATATCATCACAAGAACGTATCCTAACGCTATCGTTCTATCAATCTATCACAAACCTATCCCTTTATACCCATAACCTAACCGTATTCTTCCATCAATCTCTCTTATCCATATCACTCTGGTATGTAACCCAACCTTAACGTTTCATGAACGTATTTTACTCCTATCATTTCGTTTTATGCATCCTTCTTGTATCCTATCTCAAACATATCCTTGAACACATCGTACCGTAATTATTATCATACAATTCACATATTATAACATATAAGAAGCATATCGATCGACAGACAATTCACACATCAATATATATGACACGTGCAGAACCACGGGGCACGTGTCAACAACAAATATAATCATGCCGATAGTAAGGTCACTTACCTGGCTAGCTTAAGTCGTTGTCACGAATATATCTTTAATGAAAGTTCGATTCCGTCTTTTGAAATCCGAGTCAACCTATATGAACCCATGACATCAGTTTCAGGTTTGAACTCTACACCATTATTTCTCTAATTTAGATAGGTCCATTGTTAAAAGTCTTTATATGTCTATAATTATATTTTTATTAAAACTCTTATTTTCCATGGTTAATGTGGTATAAAAAAAAGTGGATACAGCTATTTAAGTTATTCTGTGTTTTACTACTCTCTGTATTTACTTTCTCTCTATATTTAATTTGTGGTTTTTAATTTTTTTTTATCTGTTGCTTTTTAATTCTTATCTACATATCTTTTCTCAATCATCTCTCCTCTCTCTCTTTAATATTATTTTCTTTGAATAGATTTTCAGAAAACATTTTCAATTATGTAAATA
Source organism: Cucurbita moschata (assembly GCF_002738365.1). NCBI lineage: Eukaryota > Viridiplantae > Streptophyta > Magnoliopsida > Cucurbitales > Cucurbitaceae > Cucurbita > Cucurbita moschata. Next base: position 1,001,297 of record NW_019268526.1, on the reverse strand, counting down.
AGATCTCTAACCCTATATTTATTTTTATGTAAACACATATTATTGGCTAATTTTAATCACACAGATATTATTGACCAATTTTAATCATATTATTGGCCAATTTTAATCGATTGTTTGCCTACTATCGTACGTCAATTAAATTTTTACTGATTTTAACCTTATTTCTTATAACTTCACATGCTAACAAAAAAAAATCTAATTAATTGAACATGAGATCTGATTATTACTCGATCCTAAAATATGGAAGAACATTTGATCCTAAATTAATTTCTTATAACCATAATATAAAGGAAAAAGAAAATCTGATATAGAATTTTACGTAATAACAGACCAAAATCTCTCTACTAAAACTTCATCATATCTGCTTCTATTGAAACGCCATTTACTCTTTCTCAAATATGAAAGAGGATGGAGTTGGGATGAGAGGTTAGTGGAGAGAAGTGAGTAAATTTTATTTTTATTTTTATTTTTAAATAATCCTTCTTAGTTATTTATTTATGAATGATTATTATTATTATTATTATTTTGATGTATACATTTTTTTATAATTTTATTTGTTTATTTATTCTTATTCTTTTTTTTTTTTTTTTTTTTTGGCTATTACAATTACCAAACAAGCCTTTTCGACACAAGCCTTGTATATCACAAACTAATCACTCACGTAGACACAGAAACTCACCCACTAATAATTTTAAGAAATCGTTTCTGATGTCTAAGATCAAATTGGAGCTGCAACAATAGTACATACTAAAAATTTCATACACTAACCTAGCTCTAATATCAGATTATTGAACACAAGTCTTTGTGGGTGACACTCGCACTTTGTATTAATACCAATCGAGAAAAAGATTCCAAGATACCCTACAAAACTATTGCATTCTCTGCCTTGTATTTCTTTTGGAGGAAAACATTGGTATTTATAGTAGACAATTTATTCCTAACATATCTAACCATTTATACATAAAATACCTAAATAATTTTCCTAAAATGATTAGGTTTCCTAAAATGAATAGGTATCTTTGTTACTAAAGTATTAAATCATTTTGGTAAATATATAGGTATTTTTATTCCATACCTAAATCACTTTTCTAAAATGTATAAATAATGGACTCAGACTTGACCTTTTGGACTAATGATGATATTTTAACAAGTTGAAAATATTTTTTTTGTCGCTAGATAAATGGAGCTGGGAACGGGATTATATTCTTCTATCCTTGCCCCCATCCAATTGCTCGTCTCACCCGGTTTAAGATATATTTTTAATTTTGAAACTCTAATAGCAATATTTAACCTAAAAATTAAGTTTTTGATTTTTTTTAATTGTTAAAGGCTAGGTGGAAATATTAAAATTCAAATTTTTAAAAATATATTTTTTTATTATAACTATTTTCTTTAAAGAATAATAAACTCCTAAGAATTGCTTGCACATAATTCCCACCTTGGATCTGCACAAAAAGAAGTGCGGAATTTTATGATGTAGAATGAAAATAGGTTGCGGGAAGGCTTTCGAGGCAATATAATTTCAAGCATCTTAATTCATCCGTTTCTAATGAAACTTTGAACCTCAAACCATTCTTATCTTAAATGATTCGAAAAGTTAAAACATCGTTCTAAAAGATGCCACCTATATGACATGCCTTATTAAGAAGAAAACCATAATGATGATCGAACATATCACAGGTTTAATCATTGCTTAAAAAAAAAAAATCAATTTTTGAATAATAATTATGATGAAATAAATAATTTTCAAATAAGGGCGCCAGGCTGCTTACCCTGACATATAAAGCGTATGGGTTTCTGATTGAATTGGACGCTCAATCTCCAACACCCAACAAAAATGGAGATTTGGTTCGTCGCCATCGTCTCCCTCTGCATCTGCTTTCTTCTAACCTCCATTTTTAGCCATTTCCGAAGCTCCACCAATCTCCCACCAGGCCCTCCTTCAATACCCATCATCACAACTTTCCTGTGGCTTCGCCGATCGCCTCTCCAACTTGAATCTTTCCTCCGCAGTTTCGCCGCCAAATATGGCCCCGTCGTCACCCTCCGCATCGCCAACCGCCCCACCATCTTTATCTCCGACCGCTCTATTGCTCATAAAGCCCTCCTCCAAAACGGTGCTCTCTTCGCCGACCGTCCACGGGCTCCGCCCATGAGCAAGATCATCTCCAGCAACCAACACAACATCAGTTCCGCCTCTTACGGCCCACTCTGGCGCCTCCTACGTCGCAATCTCACTTTCCAAATCCTTCATCCTTCTCGGATTAAGTCCTATAATCGAGCTCGCAAGTGGGTTTTGGATATTCTTCTTAATCGGCTTGTTTCTCATTCGAAATCTGAAACTCCCGTTACTGTCGTCGATCATTTTCAGTACGCTATGTTCTGTTTGTTAGTGTTGATGTGCTTTGGGGATAAGCTTGAGGAACCCCAGATTTATGAAATTGAAAACGTACACCGAGCTATGCTGTTGGGCTTTCTCCGTTTCAACGTCCTTAATTTCTGGCCGAAATTGACGAAGATTTTGCTCCGTAAGCGCTGGGAGGCGTTCTTGGAAATTAGAAGAAATCAGGAGAAAGTCATCATCCCTTTGATTGAAGCAAGAAGGAAGGCCAACCAAAACAGAGCAAACAGAGAAAACAGAGCCGAAACTGAAGAAGATTTCGTGGTGTCATATGTGGACACACTCCTCGATTTGGAGATTCCCGACGAGGACAATAGGAAGCTTACCGATGAGGAGATTGTGACCATATGCTCGGAATTCCTCAACGCCGGCACCGACAACACGTCCACGGCCTTGCAGTGGATAATGGCGAATATAGTGAAATACCCAGAAATCCAACACAAGCTTGTTGCTGAGATGAAAGGAGTAATGGGGGATGGAACGGGGGAGGAGGTGAAGGAAGAGGATTTGGGGAAGCTTCGATATCTGAGAGCTGTGGTTTTAGAAGGATTAAGAAGACACCCACCAACGCATTTCGTGTTACCACACGCAGTGAAAGAAGACACGGTGTTGGAGAATTACGTGATACCAAAGAACGGAACTGTAAATTTCATGGTGGCGGAGATGGGTTGGGATCCGGAAGTGTGGGAAGATCCGATGGCGTTCAAGCCGGAGAGGTTCATGAAGGGCGGGGAAGAAGAAGAAGAAGTGGCGGGGTTTGATATAACAGGGAGCAAGGAGATAAAGATGATGCCGTTCGGCGCAGGGAGGAGGATGTGCCCAGGATTCGGTCTGGCAATTCTTCATTTGGAGTATTTCATAGCCAATCTGGTTTGGAGGTTTGAATGGAAGGCGGTGGAGGGCGAAGGCGTCGATCTGTCGGAGAAGGTGGAGTTCACGGTGGTGATGGAGAAGCCTCTGAAAGCCAACATAATCCCCAGGTCTTAAATTGAGGTTTGTGTTTATCTTATGAAGTCATAGGGAAAATGTGTTTTATTTTATGTTCTAAATTAGTTTGTGACAAATATGAGGAAGCATGGATTTAGCAAGTGTCTGCTCCTCAGCAGCCCCTTCACAAATCAACACAAGTCATTTTAATATGTATTGTCCTTCCTCTCACCTGACATATAATTGTTAAAAGCAAAATATGCTTAACTTTGAAGTTCCTCTGATTGAGTAAATTGAGCTCCTAGAAAAGAAAATTGAGTTCCTATGATTGAGTTGATTGAGCAACTCGAAAGGAAAATGCATAGGATCTCAGTTCATTCATATACCCTCATTTATTCAAAAACTTAAGAGGTCACCCAATATAGATTCTCCCAATGTAAATATAAAGTTTTTATGATTAAGTCATTAAAAAGGTAGTTGCACCTTGTTGATATAGGGAGTAACATTTATTTCCTTTAAATCTTTCTTAGTCATCCTATCTTTAGGATCGTTATCATTTGGATATGGCATCGGTTCATTCATGTACCTCTCATTTACTCGGGTATCACATGCCCACAAACTTCAACTTTGGTTCATCTTTGAACCATATCTTACTCGGATCTGATACCATTTGACTTTGTTAAGGATTTATTCATGGATGAAAATGACTAGAATAACATTATAAGAATTTTAAGATGTTTTCAAGAGCGTGAAGGACTGCAAAACCGAACCTTACGTAGGACATTTATGACCTTAAGGGTGATTATGCAAGAGCTTGTGAGGGTTAGGCAAAAACATTTAGGATGTATAACGGCCACGATAAAAAAAAAAAATGTGTGGCCGCCGAAGACTCACGAGAATTCCGGCGAGCGATGTAATTCTTGTTCCCACCTCTCAGACACGCCCTTCCAAACCCTCATGTTGCGCCAAGACGAGCGAACGACCTCCTGCCCACTCCAGAAGCCCACATGCAAGGAAAAGAGAGGGAGGGAGGGAGGGAGGGAGGGAGGGAGAGAGAGAGAGAGAGAGAGAGTCTAAATTTTCTGGCAAAAGGGAAGAAACATATTTAACACATGACGAGAGAAGCACGAGGCGCTAGTGACTCCGAGCGCACTCAAGGTAAGATACTTACACTCATAGTACTCATTGAAGTTCCTTATTCGCCGAAGGAGAGTGATGTTAAGGGATAAAAAGAATGGTAACGTCGGATTTGGTTCTACAGGTCTTCGAACGCGTCAAACGCCATGGAAACAAGAGAACAAGTCATAGGGAAGAGTACTCATTGAAGTTCCTTATTCGCCGTTGGAGAGTGATGTTAAGGGATAAAAAGGAAGGTAACGTCGGATTTGGTTTTACAGGTCTTCGAACACGTCAAACGCCATGGAAACAAGAGAACAAGTCATAGGGAAGAGAACGAATACAGATCTATACAGAGACACAATGAAGAGCAGAAACAAACATCGTCGAGAGGAGAGAGAAAAATGAAAGGAAAAATCGTGAGAAGAAGGGTGAGGAAGATGAAGTCCGTAGCTCGGCTCGGCTTGATTCCGCCGTGCAAAACTCAGTCCCTCGGCTTGGTAAAGGAAAAATAAACCATTTTCCACCGTATTGACCATCCCGAAACTAAAGTTGACCTTGTTTAAGGCAATTAATGTCAGTATAAGGTCAAATTTCTCGACCGAAGTTAAATGGAGTTAAAGAATTTGAGTTACTAAGGAAACGGGATAGACTTTCTAATAGGAAACGACAACTGACGATATTTATAGCAATTTTGAGTAACGGGATGCGACCGTACTCGAACTTAGGGAAAAGGCTGGCAAATGCCAACCAAGTAAGTGGCTCTACCGTCGGTTTGATAATAATTGTGTGTTGTATGATGACATGTGCCTATGGCTTTGCACGTGTCGACACCGTATATGCAAACTATTATGAAATGATTATTAGGTTATGGAGCCCGTATATGCAAACTATTATGAAATGATTATTAGGTTATGGAGCGTGCTGGTTATTTATAGGAACGGTTATAAGTAATAAACCTATATATGCTAAATGATATAAAGTAAAAAGTTATATATGGTAGATAGTTATATATATTAGGAGCTATATATGGTAGAGAGTTATATATAGTAGGTTATTTATAGCTTAGTGAACGTAAATGATATAAAGTAAAAAGCTATATATATGATAGATAGTTATATATAGTAAGTTATTTATAGCCTAGTGAACCGTTAGACGTAATAAATAAATGACATATAAAGTAAAAGCTATATATGGTAGATATGGTAAATGACATATAAAGTAAAAAGCTATATATTAGATAGTTATATATAGTAGGTTATTTATAGCTTAAACGGTTATACGTAGTAAACCTAGTAAATGACATATAAAGTAAAAAACTATATATGGTAAATAGTTTGAGATATAAACTAAAAAGCTATATATGATAAATAGTTATATATATAGTAGATAGTTATATATGGTAAAACTATATATAATAAGTTGAACCATATATATATATCATAAGGTAGAGCTTTGAAAATGTATTTTCTGTATTCTCTTTTACTATACATATCTATAGTCATCAACACAAATCCTTTAGCCAATATTCTCCTTGCATTTCCTCTATCCTGTTCTTTGTGTTCATTTAGATCGAGTGTATGTGTTGTTGTGCGATCCTAACAAATGATATCGGAGCAAGGCGAAATTCACCACGATCTGTGAAGATGAAAAACTTAAAGATTGGAATTGAGAAGTTCGATGGATTCGATTTCGATTTCTGAAAAATGCAGATTGAAGATTATTTGTATCAGAAAGGTCTTCACGAACCCTTGTTGGGGGTGTGTCGAATACCATGACTACGGAGTAGTGGAAACTCAATGATCGACAAGCCTTAGGGCTGATCCGGTTGACGCTATCCCAAAACGTGACGTTCAACATCATCAAGGAGAAGACAACGTTAGATCTGTTGAAGGCACTGTCGAATATGTACGAAAAACTGTCAGCTATAAACAAGGTGTATTTGATGCGAAGATTGTTCAATCTACAGATGTCTGAAGGTGGATGTGTTGTTGATCATATAAATGAATTTAATATGATCGTAAGTCAACTAAATTCGGTAGAAATTAATTTTGAGGATGAAATTAAAGCATTGATTTTGATGTCATCTTTTCCCGAGCCGTGAGATACTGTTGTTGCTGCAATCAACAGTTCTCGAGGATCTGATAAACTAAAGTTTGATGAAATTCAAGATGTAGTTCTCAGCGAAAGTATTCGCAAACGAGAAATTGGAAATTCATCTGGTAGTGCTCTCAGTGTTGACCAACGGGGAAGAAGTAAACCGAAGGGCCCAAACAAAAGGTGATGAAAATCAAAGAACCGAGAAAAATCTTCAAATAGATCAAACATAACGTGTTGGAATTGTGGAGAAAAAGGTCACTTTAGGACAGATTGTACAAGACCAAAGAGCAAGCAAAATCACAAATTTGGAGATGACGATGATTCTATAAATTCAGCAGAAGACATTGGGGATGCTCTAATCCTCAGCGTGGACAGTTCGATTGAATCTTGGATTTTGGATTCAAGTGCATCTTTTCATTCGTCTCCAAATAAAGAGTTGTTCCAAAATTTCAAGTCTGGAAATTTTGAGAAGGTGTATCTTGTCGATAACAAAGATTTGGAGATTAAAGGAAAAGAGGATGTCTGCATAAAAACTCCAGTAGGAAATCAGTGGACATTAAAGAATGTCAGATATATTCCTAGTTTCAAGAAGAACTTGTTCTCTATTGGTCAGTTGGATAGCACAGGTATGCAACAGAGTTAGGGAAAAGTTTGTGGAAGATTACGAAGGGTGCTATGGTGGTAGCACGTGGCATAAAATCTGGAACTTTATACACCACTGCAGGGTGTATGAACATGGCTGCTATTGTTGAAAGTGCTTCAAATTCAAGTCTATGGTACAATAGACTTGGACATATGAGTGTGAAAAGAATGAAGATGCTGGCTGCGAAATGAGTTTTAGAAGGTCTAAAATCTCTTAATGTGGGTCGTTGTGAGAACTACGTTATGAGCAAGCAGAAACGAGTTAGCTTCACAAGGACTACCAGAGAATTGAAGAAAGTGCGGTTGGAAATTGTCCATACAGATGTGGAGCAAGGTTCCAAAACCACGAAGCAAGTGGGAGTTGAGTTTGAGTTGCGGGGAAACTCACCTAGTGATATTGTAGCAGATACTCATAAAACTCCTGAGACTACTGCTGAGAAACCAGATGTGGAGCAAGTTTCCAAGATAACGAAGCAAGTGGAAGTTGAGGTTGAATTGCGAAAAAAAATCACCTAGTGATGTTGTAGCAGATACTCAAGAAACTCCTGAAACTGTTGCAGAGGAACCAACGGTAGAGCAAGTGACACCTGAATCGATGCTGAGAAGATCAACCAGTACTATCAAAGTACCAGATATGTATGTACCTTCATTACACTATCTGTTGCTGATAAAAGGGCACCAGAGCCCTTTGATGAGGTCCTACAGTTGAAGGATACAACCAAGTGGGAGCAAGCCATGGATGATGGGATGTCTAGGCTTCAAAAATGCGTTGTACTGAAGCTGAGTACGTGGCAATAGCTGAAGTTGAAAAGGAGACGATATGGATGACTGACTATCTTGAAGAATTTGGCAAGAAGCAACATGAAAAAATTCTTTATAGAGATAGTCAGAGTGTCAGACAGTTGGTGAGGAATCCAGACTATCATTTAAAGACAAAACATAGAAGTCGATACCATTTCACTCGTAGGTTAGTGGAAGATGATGATGTGTTTGGAGAAGATAGAGAGTGCAAAAAATTCTGCAAATATGTTGACAAAATGTGTTGATGTTGGAATATTGAGGTTGTGCAAAGCCTCAATTGGTATGGTGCCATGAAAATGCTCGTTTGAGAATGAAATTCTTGGTTGACTAGATTAGTCTCCGAGTAGGAGAATTGTTAGGTTATGGCTGCTAGTTATTTATAGTTTAGTCAACGGCTATATATATATATATATGATAAATAATATAAAGTAAATAGTCATAAATGTTAAAAAGTTATATCAGGTAAAGCTATATATGGTAAATAGTTATATATAGTTAATGATTATATCTAGTAAAACTATATATAGTAAGCTGAATCATATATATATTTATTCAAAGCTTTGAAAATGTATTTTCTATATTCTCTGTATTGCCTCTTACTGTACATATATGTAGTCATTAATACATATCCTTTAGCTAATATTCTCCTTGCATTTTCTCGTTCTTTGTATTTATCTAGATCGAGTGTATGCGTTGTTGTGCGATCCTAACAACGATATGTATGTGATATGATACGTGAATATTATGTTGTATGAGATGAATTAATATGTTTATAATTTGATATGTTGAAGGCATGCTCGGGTTATGTTATGTGACTGTTATGATTTATGATATGGTATGATATGTGCACGATGTGAATTGTTACGTTCGACAGCATCAAAATGTTATGATACGATATATGTGCAACATGAATGATATGTGATATGATTGACATGCAAATGAAAAATTGTCATAATGTACAACCTTGGTATTCGCATGGAAAGGTATGATAAAAATATTATGATATGAAGAAAGACGCTAGCGGGGTTGTAATACATGGTAATGAAAAAGGAAAAATGTTGGAACCTCAGGCATTATTGTGTGTTCATGCATCAGAGGATACCCACTTCTCCTTTTACGATAGTATGGACACGTACGCTAAGATGCAAAGAAACGATCATTATGTTTACCATAATGCTGTCATGACGGTCGCTATTTCTAGCGGGTGTCCGGCATCAACAGCTACTATAGAATGCTCACCCAACTAGAAAGGGACCCAAGAGGTGTGTGAACCGACTGGTGGGTCCATACTTGCACGTGTGGACCATGTATAAGTACACATCCAATTGCCCGTTTAGGATAGTTGTCGTAGAAAAATAGACTGATATGATACGTCCCACTCACGATTTGCATGTGCTTGAATTTAACCTCGATAGAAGAGTCGCTTACCAAGTATTTCTTAAAATATTCAAACCACGTGCTACTCTTACTTTTCAGGTTAAAGCAAGACTCACCTGTAATGACTAATGGTGTCACTGCAATTTAGGAGACCATAGAACATGCTTACCTTTGCAATTTTTGAACACTTTACAAAGTTAATAGAGTACTAAATTTTTTTTTTTTAGAAATTCAAAAATATTTTTTAAACAAAATATTAATAATAATATTTCTTCTCATTTTAATAATAAAATTTCTTCAATTCTTTTATTGATATAAAGGGAATATAATGAATGGATAAGCTTTCAAAGCTGGATTCAACGATCAATCTCTAGTACACAAAAATGGCGATGTGGTTCATCATCCTCATCTCCCTCTGCATCTGCTATGTTCTAAGCTCCATTTTTAGCCATTTCCGGAGCTCCACCAAGCTTCCACCAGGCCCTCCTTCAATCCCCATCATCTCCACTTTCCTATGGCTCCGCACATCGCCTCTCCAAATGGAATCTTACCTCCGCACCGCCGTCGCCAAATACGGCCCCATCGTCACCCTCCGCATTGGCTCTCGCATCTCCATCTTCATAGCCGACCGCACCATTGCCCACAACGCTCTCCTCCAACACGGCGCTCTCTTCGCCGACCGCCCTCCAGTTCCTCCTTTGGTCAAAATCCTCTCCAGCAACCAGCACAGCATCAACTCCGCCCCTTACGGCCCACTCTGGCGCCTCTTCCGCCGCAATCTCACTTCCCAAATCCTCCATCCTTCCCGTGTCAGATCCTACGCTCCTGCTCGCAAATGGGTTTTGGATATTCTTCTTAAACGCCTTCTCCCGCACTCTGAATCGGGAACTCCCGTCTGTGTTGTGCATCATTTTCAGTATGCCATGTTCTGTTTGTTGGTGCTAATGTGCTTTGGGGATAAACTCGACGAACCCAAAATCAAAGAAGTCGAGAATGTGCAGCGTACGATGCTGCTAAATCTTAGGCGTTTTGGTCTCCTTAATTTATCGCCTAAATTGACAAAGATTTTCCTTCCAAAACGCTGGGAGGAGTTTCTCCAACTAAGAAGGAACCAAGAGAGAGTCATAATCCCTCTAATCGAAGCAAGGAGGAAGGACAAGCAAAACAGAGGAAACAGAGAAGAAAACAGAGAAGGTAAAGAAGAAGAAGAAGAAGAAGAAGATGAAGATTTCGTGTTGTCGTATGTGGACACACTCCTCGAATTACACCTCCCCGAAGAGGGCAATAGAAAGGTAACAGACGGCGAAATGGTCGGTCTATGCTCGGAATTCCTCACCGGCGGCACCGATACCACCTCCACGACCATGCAGTGGATAATGGCGAATTTAGTGAAACACCCAGAAATCCAACATAAGCTCTTCGAAGAGATCAAGGGAGTAATGGGAGATGGAACAGGGGAGGAGGTTCAGGAAGAGGATTTGGGGAAACTTCCATATCTGAAAGCAGTGGTTTTAGAAGGATTAAGAAGACACCCACCAGGGCTTTTCCTACAAGCACGAGGAGTGAAAGAGGATATAGAATTCTTAAACTACGTTCTACCCAAGAACGCGTCTGTAAATTTCATGGCAGCGGAGATGGGTCGGGGTGCAGACGTATGGGAAGATCCGATGGCGTTTAAGCCTGAGAGGTTCATGGGAGGAGGAGCGGCGGGGTTTGATGTAACGGGTAGCAAAGAGATAAAGATGATGCCGTTCGGAGCAGGGAGGAGGATTTGCCCAGGATATGGCTTGGGGATCCTTCATTTGGAGTATTTCTTAGCGAATTTGGTATGGAAATTTGAATGGAAGGGTGTGGATGGGGACGATGTTGATCTGTCGGAGAAGGTAGAGTTCACCGTTGTGATGAAAAACCCTCTGAAAGCCAACATAAGTCCCAGGTTTTAAATTTGGATATTGAGATTCAACTCATTATCTACTAACTTGTAAGGCATATGTATGTGAAGCAATGACATGATGCATATGGCTTTATTGCTTGCTATGTTTATCAACATGGTTTCGTTTTGTATCAATGTTTTGGGTCGAACTTATTCTCAATGCTGCTTCCTTAAATTGATTGTAGCAACAATGGTATGGAAGTATTCGTCTAGATTGATCTTACCCACGAGCGTAGAGATGTCCAATCTCGTAGGAATGGAAATAGAAAGGGAGTGGTGTTAAACACAACTCTTCGTAGGATACACTCGCACTATTTATTAACACTAATTGAGAAGAGATTACAAGAAAGTCGGTAGAAACTACTGTACTCTGTGCTTTGTATTTCTTTTGGGATGAAAACATTGTTAGAGTAGAGTCGACTCTGCAAATAGCCGTAAACGGATTCTACTCTTCGCCCTTCTATTGTTGGTTTTCCTATTATCTTCTTTGTAGATTTTCAAATCTTCTTGTTTGATGGTGGTTTCCTCATGTTAGTTGTCGCACTGACAACAATTTCTTCTTTATACTCGATACATGATAAACATTATGTAGTGACATTGTATAAGATTTATTGTCAAGCATGATTGTCATATTGTCGATTTGAGCAATTGACAACAGTGTGTTATTTGTTGTGCATACCATGCGACTTCCTCTCTACTCTTTCTTGTCTTGCAATTTTCTCCGATCGCCAGTCATGTGGTTTGAGAATCATGAATCAACAATCCAGTCATTCTCATAATCAATGTACTCTCTAATCATTGCAATAAGTGTTAACCCATCTTCTTCCATGGCGTATAGTACCTCTACATCCCATCCCATTCATGTTGGAAGATGCCATATTTCTTTTGATATATTTTTTCTTGACCAACAATCTCTGGACATGTGACCCTTCTTCTCATAATTGTAGCAACTACCTTCAAATCTCTTTATTTGAGAGCTTTTGTTTCCGTTCTTTTGAGCTCTCCCTAGTTGTGTAGTTACTTGGTGGCTTCTTCCTTTCTCACCATTTTTGTATCCACTTTGTTAAATGACTTATTATTGCTCCAACTTTCATTTGTGTAGCCTGCTCCTTCTTCGCCCTTTAATGTGATGTCTCCCATTGTTTAATAATGGCTTCTTGGCTAGCTAACAAATTTTTGAACTCTACAAGGGGTGGTTGAGCGGCCCATCCTTGTACAACAATAATGAAACTTCTATATTTTGGTTGCAATTCATGGATGATGATCCTCTTCATTCGAGGTTCTCAAATCGACTTGACTTTGTGGAAGTACTGAGCAATCGTCATGTCAAGTTGTAAAATTGATAACACCTCATTCTCCAGAAGTTGTAGTCTCGTATTGTTCTTCTTTGAGAACAGCATCACGAACGTGTTTCATGCTTCTTTTGGTGTCTTGTCATCCCAAATATGCTCTAATATCTCTTCTTTGATTGTGGTCTTCAAGGAAAACATTGCTTTGCCTACTTTGATTCTCTATTTGCACATGGCATCGTTAGAATCCTCCTCTGGGGCGTAGTTTCACTCCCACCAACCATCTCCCAAAGGTCATATCTATGTAAATAGGAGATCATGCATGGTGCCCACGCGATGTAGTTGTTGTTTTTGAGTTTCTTGATTCCTGATTTAGAAATCATCATCATGTTAGTAATACCTCGATATTACCAAACAAGCCTTTTCGACACAAAATTTGTAGAGTGACAGACTACTCACGAAGACAAAGAAACTCACCCACTAATGATTTCAAAAAACTGTTTCTGATGTCAAAGGTTAAATTGAGCTGCAACCGCAGGACATACTAAACAATTCTAGGAGATCACACGACTACACTAACCTAACTCTAATAAAAGATTGTTGAACACAATTCTGGGTGGAAACACTCGCACTTTTTATTAACACCAATCAAGAAACATATTACAAGATACTCTACAGAAACTATTGCATTCTATGCTTTGTATTTCTTTTGGGATGAAAACATTGGTAGGGTAGAAGAGTATTTACAGCAGATGGTGACAATTTATTCCTAACATATCTAACCAGTTATTCCTAAAATACCTAAATAATTTTACTAAAATGGTTAGATATCTTTATTACTAAATATCTAAATCATTTTGGTAAATATGTAGGTATTTTTATTCATGAGATACCTAAATCATTTTTATAAAATGTATAAATGATGGGCTCATACGATTACTGGGCTTGACCTTATCGAAAACTTTTTTTTGTTTTGTTGCTAGATAAATGGAGTCGGGGACGGATTATATTCTCCCATCCCTTCTTCCATCCAATTCCTCGTCTCACCCTCATTTTAATATATATAGTTAATTTTGAAACTCTAATCGTAATATTTAAACTAAAAACTATGTTTTAGATTTTTTTTTTTTTTTTTATATCGTTAGAGGGTATGTGGTAATATTAAAATTCAAATATTTAAAAATGACGTAAGTAGCACATGAAATATATTGATTTATTAAAAAAAAAAAAAAAGGTTGCGAGAAGGCTTTCGAGACAACATACTTTCAAGCATCTTAATTCATCGGTATCTTAATTCATAAGTTGCGACAAGGCTTTCGAACAAATGTGGTGACAACAAAAATTGAAGTGAAATTGAGAGGAGTGATTTGAATGATCGGAAAGGGAGGTCATTTTATAGAATGGGATTCCATTACTTCCCGGAGTTGGTTGGGATTTCTGTGGATGAAATTGCTTTCACCTCCCCCTTCTGCACTAACTAAATTTGTTAAACAAATTACTACTTCTTCTACCTTTAAATGTATCTTTTAGTGTTCCTTCAACACCCTCCCTTAAACTGATTTCTAGAGAATTCAATTTAGGACTTCACTTTATCTTCTTGATATACATCTTGGATTCTGCACATCCCCATCTTTCTTCTAAGCTTCTCGAACAATGGTTGTTTCAAGGGTTTTGTGAATAGGTCTACGATTTGTTCATCACTTCGGTAAAAGTTGAGTTTAATAATGCCTTCTTTACACAAATCACGCAAGAAATGAAATCGAACATCGATGTGCTTACTCCTTCCATGCAACACAGGATTTTTAGACAACTTAATAGTTGACATATTATCACAATATATAACCGTCGTACCTAGTTGCTTCTGTTTAAGAATTTCAAGCATTTTTCTTAACCAAATTGCTTGGCACGAGCATGCTGTTGCTGCCACAAATTCTGCTTCTGTAGTTGAGAGTGTTACAATATGTTGCTTCTTTGAAGACCAGTAAATAGCTCCTGAACTCATCATGAAAATACTTCCTGAAGTACTTTTACGATCATCTATATCACCTGCATAATCGCTATCTATATAGCCAACCATCTTCGGATCATCTTCTTTCTTGTAGAATACCCCCAAGTCGAAGGTTCCTCTCACATAACGAAGTATCCTTCTTGCTGTATTGAGATGTTTTTCCGTTGGATGCTCCATGTAACGACTTATCATACTAACCGCATACATGATGTCCGGTCTTGTTGAAGTTAAGTACATCAAACTTCCCACAATTTGTTTGAAGTACCTATTATCAACCTCTCGCCCTTCAGTATCCTTGTGCAACTTCAAACCCAATTCTGATGGAGTTTCAAATGTGCACTCATCCAATTTAAATCTTTCAAGTAATTCTTGAGCATATTTCTTCTGACAGATAAAGTTACCTGCGGGAGTTTGAGCAACTTCTAATCCAAGAAAATATCTTATCAAACTAAGATCTGTCATTTCAAATTCTTTCATCATGCTCTTCTTAAAAAATTCAAACATTTTTTCATTATTGTCAGTAAATATTAAATCATCAACATATAAACAAATAATGAGAATGTTACCTCCCTTTTCAGTTTTCACATACAACGTATGTTCATACGGGCATTTAATGAATCCCATCTTTTCAAAATGAGAATCAATGCGACTGTACATACCCTCAGAGCTTGCTTCAAACTGTACAAAGCTTTCTTCAACTTGTATACTTTTTCCTCTTTACCTTTTTGAATTCCATCTTTTCAAAATAAGAATCAATGTGACTGTACATGCCCTCGGAGCTTGCTTCAAACTGTACAAAGCTTTCTTCAACTTGTATACTTTTTCCTCTTTACCTTTTTGAACAAAACCTTCTGGTTGCTCCACATATACCTCTTCTTGAAGCTCTCCATGTAGGAAGGCCGATTTCACATCAAGTTGATAAATAGGCCAAGATTTCTGTGTTGCAATAGAAATTATAAGCATGATAGTATCTTGACGTGCCACTAGTGCAAATACCTCCTTATACTCAACTCCATACTTCTGCTTGTATCCTTTTGCAACGAGTCGCGCCTTGTACTTATCCACCTCACCGTTTTCATTCAACTTGGTTTTGAAAACCCATTTTACTCCGATTGTTTTCTGCCCTCGAGGAAGATCAGTGAGCTCCCAAGTCTTGTTCTTCTCTATGGATTTGATTTCACTGTCCATAGCTTCCTTCCATTTCTTCTCCTTTACCGCTTCTTCATAGACAATTGGATCACTATCCATAAAGAATGCAAAATAAGTACTATCACTTGATTCATAGTCCATCTCATAATCAACCATCCAATTTGGTCTCTTTCTTGCTCTTGGATTTCTTTGATTATGAACATGATCTTCTTCTACTAGTTCTTGTTGAGCTTGTGATGAGCTCTCTCCATGCTTATAGTGAGGCTGAATAGGGGCTTTAGTTTGTCTTCTTCAAGATCTACAAGAATCTGCTGATTTACAGTGATCTTTTCTTCCCATGTCCAAGTCTTCTTTTCGTCAAAGATTACATAACGACTTACCACCACCTTCTTTGTCAAAGGATCATAGAGCTTGTACGCCTTAGAAGTCTCGCTTACTCCAAGGAACACACACTTCAAACTCTTGTCCTCAAGTTTCTTTCTTTTCTGATCAGGAATGTGTGCATATGCTATGCACCCATAGATTCTAAAGTGGTCTACTGCAGGTTTTCTTCCGCTCCATGCTTCTTGTGTAGTCATATCTCTAACAGAAAAAGTAGGGCTCCGGTTGAGAATGTGAACAGACCACACGACAGCTTCTGGCCAGAATTCCTTCGGGACTTCACCTTTATTTAGTAAACTTCGAACATGTTGAGAATGGTCCTGTTTTTCCTGGTCCTGTTTTTTCTTTCACCCACGCCATTTTGTTGTGGTATATATGTTGTTGTTAACTGCCTCCTTATGCCCTTCTCTTCACAAAATTTAATAAACTCGTTCGAGCAGAACTCTCCACCTCTGTCAGTTCTTAAACCCTTGACTCTTCTTCCAGTTTCCGTCTTCATAGTAGCACAAATTTTTTTGAAGCAATCAAAGGCTTCTGATTTGGCGTGCAAGAAATAAGTCCATGTTTTTCGACTAAAATTCTCGATGAGGGTCATGAAATATTTCTTGTCACCATTTGATGCTGGAGAGATGGGACCACATATGTCTGAATGAATCAACTTCAAAATTGCTTGAGCTCTTCTTGATTTTCTGGATGGAAAAGAATTTCTTTCATGTTTTGCTATTACACAGCTCTCGCAAATTTCTGTTGGAGGAGTAATATCTGGCAACCCAGTTACCATCTTCTTTGAAGACAATGTCTTTAATCCTTTGAAGTGTAGATGACCATACCTAAAATGCCAAAGTCAGGTGGTATCTTCTTTCTTCACCATCAAACTTTTGGCAACGATATTTAACGTCAACGGATATAGACAGTTGGTGATCATCTTCATCTTAGCAATCGATCCTCTTTTGGAGTCATAAATCTCACATTCATCATTTTGGAATGTGATCACGTACCCATTTTCTTATAACTGACCGATACTAAGTAAGTTGGCCTTTAGATCAGGAATATAGAATACATTATAAATAGACTCTACAAAGCCATTTCTAGTCTTGATATCTACTGTTCCTTTCCCCATCACTTGGATAGTTGAATTGTTGCCAAGACAAACCGTAGTATGAAAATTTTTATCCAGAGTTGAGAGGAATTCCTTACAACCTGTCATATGGTTGTTGCATCCAGAGTCTATGACCCATACACCTTGATCTGCAACCTTGATAGCATGGAATGACATTAACAATGTTTCTTCTTCTCTTCCCTCCACAAAATTGGATTGATCTCTTTTCTTCTTTTGGAGCCTGGTATAGCATTCATTTTTGTAATGTCCAAGGCGTCCACATCTGTAGCATTCCACCTTAGACTTGTCAAAGTTTCTCTTGCCTTTGTTGTCATAATCGTTTCTGACTAGATCTGCTGACCTACCAACATCTCCACTTCTTTCTTGACAGCCTCTCACACGACCTCTGCCTCTTCTTTGCCCTCTACCTCTAGGGCTTGAAGTTTCACTTGGTGTGGATATCTTTAAGGCTGTCATCTCCTCTATTGCACTTGTACGATTGAGTCTCTGTTCATGTACTAACAGGGAGCTTTGGAGCTCATCTATTTGCATCTCTTCAACATTGTTTGCTTCTTCGATAGAACATACAATGTAATCGAACTTTGGAGTTAGTGATCGCAAAATCTTTCTACGACCGCAACATCCATGATTGAATCACCATGCATCCTCATTTTACTTGCAAGACTAATAACCTTGCCAATATAATCATTCACCGTTTCTGCCTTTTGCATTTGGAGAATTTCAAAGTCTCTTCTAACTGCTTGAAGTTGAGCACGCTTTACTCTCGTTGAGCCTTGATACTTCCTCCTCATAGAATCCCAAATTTCCTTGGATGTTTTCTTCTGAAGCATTGTTTCATTGTTTCCAAGATAGTCCTATCATTGGACTAAAATAAATAGTTCTTGACCTTCAGGTCCTTCAACTTTGATGCTGCCAACAGTTGCTGTTGACCAGCTGAGAGTAACTCGCCTTCATTTAGATCTTCATAACCCGTCTCCACCATATCAAAAAACTCTTTTGATCTGAGAAAATTTTCCATCAACATCGCCCAATGATCATAGTGACCATCGAGCCTCGGGATGGCGGGCTGAACGTAGCTCTCAACTTGTTTTTCAGCTGCCATTCTTGCTACTGCAAGATCGCTCTGATACCGGTTGTTGGCGACAACAAAAATTGAAGTGAAATTGAGAGGAGTGATCTGAATGATTGGAAAGGGAGGTCATTTTATAGGACGGAAGTTCATTGCTTCCCGGAGTTTATTGGGATTTTTGTGGATGAAATTGCTTTCACCTCCTTCTTCTCCATATTAATTAAATTTGTTAAACAAATTACTACTTTTTCTATCTTTAAAAATGTATCTATAGGTGTCCTTTCAACAACAAAACCACCCTTATTTTAAATGACTCAAAAAGTTAAAAAGTTAAAAAGTTGTTCTAAAGATGCCAATGACATGACATGCCTTAATAGGGAGAAAATTGTAACGATCAATAAAAACAATTATGATGAAATAACAATTTTCAAATAATAACAACAATAATGATAATAAAACGTGGGCTCCAAGCTGCTTACCCTGACATATATAGCGTATGGGTTTCTGATTGAATTGGCCGCTCAATCTCCAACACACAAAAAAAATGGAGATTTGGTTCGTCGCCATCGTCTCCCTCTGCGTCTGCTCTCTTCTAACCTCCATTTTTACCCATTTCCGAAGCTCCACCAATCTCCCACCAGGCCCTCCTTCAGTACCCATCATCACAACTTTCCTGTGGCTCCGCCAATCGCCTCTCCAAATTGAATCTCTCCTCCGCAGTTTCGCCGCCAAATATGGCCCCGTCGTCACCCTCCGCATCGCCAACCGCCCCACCATCTTTATCTCCGACCGCTCTATTGCTCACAAAGCCCTCCTCCAAAACGGTGCTCTCTTCGCCGACCGTCCACCGGCTCCACCCATGAGCAAGATCATCTCCAGCAACCAACACAACATCAGCTCCGCCTCTTACGGCCCACTCTGGCGCCTCCTCCGTCGCAATCTCACTTTCCAAATCCTTCATCCTTCTCGGGTTAAGTCCTATAATCGAGCTCGCAAGTGGGTTTTGGATATTCTTCTTAATCGACTTGTTTCTCATTCGAAATCTGAAACTCCCGTTACTGTCATCGATCATTTTCATTACGCTATGTTCTGTTTGTTGGTGTTGATGTGCTTTGGGGATAAGCTTGAGGAACCCCAGATTCATGAAATTGAAAACGTACACCGAGCTATGCTGTTGAGTTTTCGCCGTTTCAACGTCCTTAATTTCTGGCCGAAATTGACGAAGATTTTGCTCCGTAAGCGCTGGGAGGCGTTCTTGGAAATCAGAAGAAATCAGGAGAAAGTCATCATTCCTTTGATTGAAGCAAGAAGGAAGGCCAACCAAAACAGAGCAAACAGAGAAAACAGAGCCGAAACCGAAGAAGCTTTCGTGGTGTCATATGTGGACACACTCCTCGATTTGGAGCTTCCCGACGAGGACAATAGAAAGCTTACAGATGAGGAGATTGTGACCATATGCTCGGAATTCCTCAACGCCGGCACCGACACGACGTCGACGGCCTTGCAGTGGATAATGGCGAATATAGTGAAATACCCAGAAATCCAACACAAGCTTTTTGCAGAGATGAAAGGAGTAATGGGGGATGGAACAGGGGAGGAGGTGAAGGAAGAGGATTTGGGGAAGCTTCCATATCTGAGAGCTGTGGTTTTAGAAGGATTAAGAAGACACCCACCAGGGCATTTCGTGTTACCACACGCAGTGAAAGAGGACACGATGTTGGAGAATTACGTGATACCAAAGAATGGGAGTGTAAATTTCATGGTGGCGGAGATGGGTTGGGATCCGGAGGTGTGGGAAGATCCGATGGCGTTCAAGCCGGAGAGGTTCATGAAGGGCGGGGAAGAAGAAGAAGTGGCGGGGTTTGATATAACAGGGAGCAAGGAGATAAAGATGATGCCGTTCGGCGCAGGGAGGAGGATGTGCCCAGGATTCGGTCTGGCAATTCTTCATTTGGAGTATTTCATAGCCAATCTGGTTTGGAGGTTTGAATGGAAGGCGGTGGAGGGCGACGGCGTCGATCTGTCGGAGAAGGTGGAGTTCACGGTGGTGATGGATAAGCCTCTCAAAGCCAACATTCATCCCAGGTGAATTAAAATAAAATACTATCACGTAACACCAAGCGGTCGGTTATCTAGTATATATCATCTTTAGAAGAATTGAATATGCTACAAGTCTTTCTCGATGTGCTTATGATGTAGCACCAAATAATCGGTTACCTATGTATTATCTTTAGAAGAATCGAGTGTAGTTCAAGTCATTCTCGATGTGCTTATGAAGTAACACCAAGCGGTAGATTACGTAGTGTGTATCATCTTTTGGAGAATCGAGTATGGAACATGTCACCCCGAATGTGCTTATGATATAGCACCAAGCTATCGGTTACCTAGTATGCATAATCTTTAGAAGATTGAAGCACAAGCTAGGTAAAGATCAATCTTTTTCATCTTACCCTCTCCTACCATACTTTAAATCAACTTCTCTTTATCACCAATAATATATTTGGCTACACTCGAGCCACTTGGCCTAATAGTATGGTGCTACGTATTAATTACAATTTTATCTTTTTTAAAAAAAGTTAATTCTTTTTTCTTTTTTAATATTTAATTTTTGATTTACTTTTCACAGATACACACACTCCAATACTTGAATCAAATATAGAGAAAAATTTAGGGCTCGAGCAAATTTAGGGTTCGAGTGCATAGGCTTGGGCTAAGGTGCTCTTTCGGGCTTTTGACCATTTATTCTTATCTCCAAATACCTAATACACT
Organism: Cucurbita moschata; assembly: GCF_002738365.1. Taxonomy (NCBI): domain Eukaryota; kingdom Viridiplantae; phylum Streptophyta; class Magnoliopsida; order Cucurbitales; family Cucurbitaceae; genus Cucurbita; species Cucurbita moschata. The sequence goes on along the minus strand of NW_019268526.1, from coordinate 980,215 downwards.
CGAGTTTAAAATATATTTCTTCCCATTTATAAGTATGAAATCATTCTCCTGTATTACGTGATAATAATTGATTTTAAGTGACAAAGTAACTCAATCATAGCTAAGCATGACATGTACTATAAAAAACAATAATAAAATAAGGCTATAGGTCACGTGTCATTGAGTTATATTTTTCACACGGTGTGGTGTGTACTTTTCAAGTTGTGTGGTGTGACATATTCAAGCTTTAATGGGAACTTAGCATGACCACACACGTAGGTTTATTAAATTTCAAAATAAGTGAACTCAAAATAGCCACCATCACACTCCGTCATTTATCCACATAATTATCTTCCAGAACGAACTAAACCAAAGAAGAATTGCAAGACTAATTGAATCATGAATCAAAGGTTGGATTATGAAAGTCCCACATCAGCTGATTTAGGGAATGATCATGAGTTTATAAGTGAGGAATACTAACTCCATTGGTTGAGGCCTTTCGGAGAATACTTAAAGTTAGATTCATATTATTTTCATATAATTAAGAACATTAATAGCTTGTTAAGGTAAATCTAAGGTGGAAAATGTGTTTTGTTATACTCTAAAAGAGTTTTAAAATTGTTTTTGAGCTACAAAACTATCATCTATGTTCTATTAAATTCATATTCATATCATTACTTGAATATTAATGTAAAACATCATTAGATTAACTATTCAATGATGCAAAAATGGGGAAAGTGAACTTATACCACTAACGTGCAAGTTCTTCAATGAAGAATTTGTATATTAAAAAAAATGACCTACAAAATATCGAAATCTGCACACCGATGTCGTATTTGTCAAATTCCCACTCTAATACTTGAATCAAGAATGGAATAAAAAAAAACATAGCAAATTTAGGGCTCGAGCGCATAGGGTTGGGCTAAGGTGCTCTTTCGAGCTTTTGACCCTTTATTCGTATCTCCCAAAACCTAATCGACATTGGGAATCAATCCGATGGAGTCCTTTGCCTTGATCCTATTCTTCTTTATTTGATACAATATAAAAAATAAAAAAGAGAAAAAATATCTATGATAAATACTTGTTATATAAAAAAAGACCTAAAAAAGTAACTAAATAATTATAAACTGAACGACCACCTTCATGAAAACTATGGGCTCAACTCTCATACGTAAGATCTCATGGAAACAAAGCTGTACTTGTGTTCTTCATCGTCTTCGATGTTGTTACTAGTGTATCTATCACGACCCGATTGTCGAGACTTCAAAACTCGGACTGCGACTAAGAAGATGAAAGCGAAAACAAAATAAAAGTAAGAAAAGTAGAATAAAAGATAAAAATTCAATAAAGGAAAAAGAAAAGAAAAACAAGTTTGTTGTTTCAAATACAAAAGACTCCAAAATATAAAAATGAATTGACCCTTCAGGACGATTCTCTTTGTGACTGCATAACTCTTGTATACTCTTCTACCTCGACCAACAGTCAGTGAACACCTGAGAAGAAAAGGAAAAAAGGGATGAATATAAAAGTTATACTCAATAAGCCATCAATAAGCCACCTACTTGTAAACTCTCATCGCGTTCTAGGGGTAACAAATTTTCACAGGCTTCTCCTTGGCTTTAAAACGTCTGGTTCTAGTTTTATCTTCTTGATGCTATTTTAGTCTCAGTCCTTTCATTTTAAACCCTAAGAGTTTCTTCTACGAGCTGTGAATGACTAGTGACCCTCCGTGAAAGGCTACTTCATGTATGGCTCATATCAGACTCGAAGAGAATGAACTCTTCATCTAGGAGAAGTATTGGGAACCGTTTTGACTTTTATTAATAATTAAAACAAAGTAATAAACAGTAGAGTAAGAACTCTACTTTGTAGAAATGCTAGCTTGCAATACTCCTTTGAGGTATTCCAACCATGAAAAAGCTCTCCAACATTCCACGAGATCTTTTTTGCTATGACTAGAACACAAGGTCAGGACTTGTGGGAGCCTCTTAAAAGAAAATTTCAAACAGATTGAAGAAGGAGAGTTTCGAGAATTCTCTGTAGATGTAATTTGATTCTCTAGAGAATGTGGGAGAGATTCGTATATGTTTGGCTCAACCCGAAGGTCCTATTTATAGGGACTCTTTGAGAATTTTTACCAAATAATATATTTGTGTATTTAATATATTATGATATAATATCTTATACAAATCATATTTAAATATTATAACATATCCTAATATATAATCAAATTTTAAATATATTTTTATTTAATTTATCAAAATAATTAATATTTAATGGTATCAAATACAATAAATATATTTTTCTTTTAATATATCTAATATATTAAATCTTAAATTTTTTTTCTCCTTATATATAATATATCTAATATATTAAATATCAATGAACCTTTCAAATTTTCTTTTAAATATATTGAACTTTTTGGCATTAGGAGACCTTATGTACCTACCGATTATAAGGATACAAAATTAATTAATTAAACTCTTTAATTAATCAATTTCCATTCATTAACTATAAGTCATTCCACTAGAGACATAGAGTTGCACTCTTATGCATCACAGAACAAGTTATGTTCATTGATATAATCATTACAAGCAAGTCGATAGTTGTTCATAATTACAGTTGGGTCAAAAGTCTGTTTTACTCCTGTAATTACATCTTTTACTACCACTGATTCTCTAATGAGCAATTTGTTTATGATCCAATCATAAATTAAGTATCTCTCGAGCCAATGAGAGGGTGGGGCCTCATTGTTTAAGTCTAGAAATCAGTACTTGAGAACAACTCATCTATTTTTTCTTATATGGAAAGGAGTGAATTTCATCTCATGATATTATGTTTTTAACTCTCTATTTGGTCAAGCCCCCAAAATGGTAGGCATATTGAATCGGTTAACAGAGTCATTCTCACCCATGTAAACTAAAGGACAAGCACTCACAGGCAAAAGTTCATAACTCACTCAAGATTAAGATCAAGTCGCATGTGGAGACATGTGAAATATTAATCATCTCAATAAACGGATTTATAAAGAGAGATTAAATATTTCTTGGTTCAATCTTATACAAACTCATTATATAGGATACCCCCACTTACATGTCTCCACATGAACGATTTGGATTAAATCATTTGTAACGATTACAAAATGGGTCGTATCAATAGTGTTACCAAGATAAGGCACCTAACCTTATCCATATACTATAGACTTTTTAGGTTATTACTTGAACACGATCATTTGTATGTCAACTACATATTTTTCAAGATTACATTAATAACCTTAGATTTTCATACCATGGATAACAATTAAATTATACATAAAATAATAAAAATTATTGTTAGAAACTAAATAATTAATTTCGAGGCTCTAGGGCATAAATCCCAACAGAGACTATATGGTATCTTATCTAGGGGGTGAGTTGACGCCTCCCAGGTCCATAAAGTCACCCTCGGTGGGGGGCGTGACCCCTCCTTTATCCCATCTAGTTAATGGTCTGCACGTCATGGATCTCTTGTTTCCCATGTAAAAATGGCTAGGTTCAGTCGGATTTTGATTACAAACCCTTGTTCCCCTACGAAGCTGTTGACATCGTTCATAGATCTTGTAGTCTAAGAACCGCTCTTAAGATAGTTTGTAAGTCATGGTGATTGATTAGGCTCCTAAGAAAAATGTTAGGTTTAAATTAGGTAACTAGTCAACCTAACCACAAATCCCTCGTACATGATACTGGTTTATTAGAATTATCTGAGTGTGCACACAATAATTATCTAGAATCATCATACAAAATAAATACACATGCTCAACACGATAACATCCATCAAGCACCCGGAGTACAAATCACAATTCTCATCCACCTTTCAGCATGAATTAAACATATATGTAACAGAAGCATAAAATATAATTGCATCAGTCAACAATCTTCATAATTTTTCATATTATGCATCATACTTTTGATAATCATATTACCTAAATTCTTTTTATGGAAATGCTAACCATCTAAGATAAATATTAGCATGCATCCAAGCGAATTTTCTAAATTCGGTGGGGTGACTTACATGATTGATTCGTGCTCTTTTATCTAAAGTTTCCACACATATAGGGTGTCCAAAAATAGTGATTTTCTTCAATTAGGTCCCTCTTGCGCCAGCCACACCCTTCCATGCTGGTATCAGGGAGGCACCTACTCGCAACTGTCACACGCGAGTACCATAAGCGGGCGAGTTTTGCGGACACGAGTCGCTGGATCGGTTCTAGTCGATTCGATCGGGTCTATTAGATTTAGTTTCCTTTGAACCACAAGTCGAGTCGGGTTTGGTCTCGAGTAACGGGTCGATTCGGGTCGAACCCCGTGAGTCGAATTAGTGCTGCAGAAGTCGCGTCTCTCTTCAGCTAGAGCCGTGTTGCTTCGTTCAGCATTTGACATATTGCTCAACGCAGTGAGCAACGCGTGTCCCTTGCCTGGCCGAATGCGAATCTCTTCTCAACGGTTGACACGTGGCTCGCTGAAATTTTTTCTCTCCTCCTTGCGGTCGTAAACACAGAATCCTATTAGGTTTTAATTTACACTTTTACATCTTTTTATTTTTAACTCAAATCAAGACAATTTCTTCAGCAAAGTTGAAAATCCCAATCTCAACTAGGTTCTAATATTTTTTCTTAGATTTTAACTCCAACACCTAACTCTCCCAAGTTTCGCCCTAGGTCCAAGATTTCGACCAAGCTCCTTCATGGAATCTGTGGAGCATCCTCCCTAGATAAACATATCAAAATATTAGATCTCGATTCGCAAGATAAAGTCTCGGATCTGAGGAAAAACCCTCAAGATCTTACCTCATGGATTCGTGATTTTCTTAACAGGAAATAGGACTCCGACCTCTCAGACCTATCTATCGTTCCAAGAAAAGAGTTCTTGCAACTAGATCATAGTTGTAAACGATTTATGGCGGTGGTCCGGTGAGATTTTCAAACTCTCTCTCTCTCTCTCATTTTTTTTTTCCTCTTTTGCAAGTGTTCTCCTAGGACATTCATGGACTCTACTGTGGCTTTAGGGGAAAATTGCCCCTCAGTTGACTTTGACTAAGAATTTTTTAATTAGAAACTCACAAGTCCATGCCATGACAATGTTAATGGTGGTTAGGACCATGGTTGTTTCACCCACATCTGTAGTGAGGAGTTTGAGTTTGACTAAAATATACGAGAGAACAAGGAAACACGATGATGTGAAGAGAAACACTCATGAACACAATAAACTAGTCATAGCCAAATTTATCATCTCCACGGTCATTGAAGGATTAAGATGACATTGATGTCGGAGAGGAAGGGGACAAAGATTTTCACTAGGTGATCCTAAAAGCCCTTCACTCGCAATTATAAATGGAGGACAAATCGAGCTCAAAACCGACAATAAATAAAAAGAACAACAAACCACTACCAACAATCAATTCAAAAATGAGAGTAATCAATTCTGCAAAATTTATTTCAAATGAACTTTATTTTAATCAAAAGCCAACATACCTAGTATAATCATGCACCGAGATTGAACTCCATTCTTAAATTGAATAAAACAACATAATCATAGAATTTACTTTTTTAAGCGCTATCGTCAGGTTTAACTACATGTTTTAGCTTAACATGACCTGTACTCTAAAAAATAATGATAAAATAAGATCACAACGATTGTACTTTTCAAACTATGCAATGTGACACATTCAAGGTATAAGATTACAACGATGGTACTTTTCAAACTATGATGTGTGAGATGTGTGATACGTTCAAACTCTAAGGTTACAACAATTGTACTTTAAAAACTGTGTGGTGTGACACATTCAAGCTGTAAGGTTAAGGTTACAATGATTATACTTTTCAAACAGTACGGTGTGACACGTTCCTGTTAGTAATAACATATCTCCACAATGGTATGATATCTCTTTTGGAAGACTCCTCGCATGCAGCCAAGACAAGCAAACTGATGTAAGATGAGCTAACTTGCGCTCAGCCACCCCATTTTGTTGTGGGGTTCCTAGACAAGTGAGTTGACGCTGAATCTCATGCTTCTTACAGTATTCCATAAAATCATTTGAAAGAAATTCCCCTCCATCATCCGTGCGCAGGCACTTGATTTTCAATTTAAATTCTTTTTCAATAGCATGCTTAAACTAAATAAACTTTGAAAAAGCTTCACTTTTGTGTTCTAAGAAGTATACCCAACTGAAGCAAGAGAAATCATCCACAAACACCATCACGTAATGAAGGTCGGTATAGCTTACTGTTCGTGTCGGTCCCAAAAGATCAGAATGAATCAATTCCAATACTGTTAGAAGCTCTACTCTTTGAGCTTGTGAAAGGAAGACGATGAGACTTGCCGTATTGGCAGCCTGGACAAACCTCATCATGCTGAATATCTTTAAAGACAGGGACACCATCAAGAAGTTAGATATTTTCTGCAACAACTGAAAACCCACATGACCGAAACGAGCATGCCAAAGAGTTGAGCTTGCATTATGACCAACTTTCTTGATATATTCATCACTAGCTGATAAAACATACAAAGATTCTTTTCTTTGTCCACAAAACTGGATATAAGCATCAACATGTTTCACATTAGAGAGTATTTGAACATCTTTAGGACCAAAAATAACATACCTTCCTGAATCTGTTATTTGTGATACAGGAGCAAGATTTTTCTTTAAACCAGGAACATGATAAACGTCCTTGAGTAGAACAGTCCCATCATTCAAATCTCCTTCTTTCGTCAAGGGATGCATTGAATTATCAGCTGTCACAATAACCTTCTTTTGACAATGTGGACGAACGTCTGATAGAAAAGTTTCGTTTCCAGTTGCATGATGAGAGCAACTGGAATCGACAACACATTCTTCATTGTAGTCTATCAAGGCATGAGCATTTGCAGAGACATCATCTTGGTGTACAACTGAAGTCACATTTTGTTGGCTGGTCAAGAACCTCAGTGGTTAAGTAGTGTTCCCCAATTGGATCTGAAGAACTTTTACTTTCATGTACAGCATTTACTTCTGATTCTTGCATTTTAACTCGGCAATTTGGCTTGATATGACCTGGTTTTCCGCAACGATGACACACCACTTTCACCTGACAATCTCGTTTAAAATGACCAGGTTTTCCACACCTGTAACAAGCTTTAAATGACTTCTTTGACAACTCCTCACTTCTAAGTTGATTCTCATTGTTTGATGAAGGTTTTGAATGAAAATTCTGTCTCCTTTGATCTTTGACATACAACGCGTCTTTTAACTTTGGGGAAAACTCGTTGATACTAGTCATTTGCTTAATCAAGACTTTCTCATTGGAAAGAAGATTCTCCAATTCAATAACTGAAGGCTGATTTGCCCACCCTTGTATTGAGGAAATAAAGGGCATAAAATCTTTTCGTAATCCACGAATGAAATAACGTCGTAAACGAGCATCACTCACTGTCTCCTCAGCATCTAATTCTGAAATTTCAGAACACAAATTTTTCACTTCCAAGAAATATTCTTCAAAAGAAAATTATCTTGAGTTATCCCAACTAGTTCATTCTCTAGAAATTGCAATCGAGCAGTATTTTTCTTAGTGAACAACTTTTGAAGTGTTTCCCATACTTGCTTGGGTGACTTTAAATCACGAACATGATCAATATATTCCTTCCTAATCAAAGTTCGCAAGGTAAATAAGGTTTTTCCACATTTGTTCTTCCATTGTGGGCGTAATTCTATATTCTGTGGAGTATCTGCTAGAATTTCTATGTCATCACCCTAATTGAATCCTATAAATCTTGCCAAGATAAGCTTCCATACATAACTTCCATACTTACTATAGTTATTGCTAATAAACTTTTCCATAACTATACCTGTACTTCCACCCCTCATCTCGTTTGAGTAATAATATCAAACTCTTGGTCACCAACTAACACAATATCTACCCCTAAAAAATGTGAATAGATATGAAAATATTATTACTCAACTAAAAGAATACAGATTTAAGAATAAGAAATAAAATTGGGATCGAAGGTTCGATCTTGATATTCACAACCTTTCAATAGGATACAAGATATTAACTAATACCTACGAACAACTAACTAAATCTTGGGAATAAAATAAAATATACTATTAATCAAATTTAACTAAGTACGAATATCTGAAATATATTTTATAACTAAATATATTTTCTAGCAAACATAGTATTCAAATATTAAATGATTATTCAAACTAGAAATAAGTTGCATAAATCGCTTTAATGGACACTAGACATGACCTAAGTTTATTAAATTTCAAAATAAGTAAACTCAAATTATCCTCGGGAATAGATTCTTGCCTTCAGAGGCTTTTTCATGACAACCGTAAGCTCTAACTTCTCCGACAGATCAACTTCGTCTCCCTCCACGGCCTTCCATTCCGACCGCCAAACCAAATTGGCAAGGAAATACTCCAAATGAAGAATCGCCAGACCAAATCCTGGGCATATCCTCCTCCCTGCTCCGAACGGCATCATCTTTATCTCCTTGCTCCCTGTTATATCAAACTCCGCCACTTCTTCTTCTTCTTCTTTCCCTCCTTTCAAGAACCGCTCCGGCATAAACGCCGCCGGATCTTCCCACACTTTTGGATCCCAACCCATCTCCGCCACCATGAAATCTACCGTCCCATACTTTGGTATCACGTAATTTTCCAACTCTGTTTCTTCTTTCACTGCGTGTGGTAACACGAAATGCCCTGGTGGGTGTCTTCTTAATCCTTCCAAAACCACCGCTTTCAGATATGGAACCTTCCGCAAATCCTCTTCCTTCACCTCCTCCCCTGTTCTATCCCCCATTACTCCTTTTATCTCTGCAAAAAGCTTGTGTTGGATTTCTGGGTATTTCACTAAATTCGCCATTATCCATTGCAGGGCCGTCGACGTGGTGTCGGTGCCGGCGTTGAGGAATTCCGAGCATATGGTCACAATCTCCTCATTGGTAAGCTTTCTATTGTCCTCGTCGGGAATCTCCAAATCGAGAAGGGTATCCACATATGACACCACGAATTCTTCTTTTTCTTCTTCAGTGTCGGCTCTGTTTGCTCTGTTTACTCTGTTTTCTCTGTTTCCTCTGTTTCCTCTGTTTTGATTGGCCTTCCGGCGAGCTTCAATCAATGGAATTATGACGTCCTCTTGGTTCTTTCTTAGTTGGAGAAGCGTCTGCCAGCGTTTTCGGAGCAAAATCTTGGTGAATTTAGGCCAGAAATTGAGAACATTGAAACGCTCATAACTCAATACAACCGCTCGCTCCACGTCCATGATTTCCCTAATATGGGGTTCGTCAAGCCTATCCCCAAAGCACATCAACACCAACAAACAAAACATGGCGTAATGAAAATGATCGATGACGGTAACGGGAGTTTCAGATTTCGAATGAGAAACAAGCCGATTAAGAAGATTATCCAAAGCCCACTTGCGAGCTCGATTATAGGACTTAACCCGAGAAGCATGAAGGATTTGGGAAGTGAGATTGCGGCGGAGAAGACGCCAGAGTGGGCCGTAAGAGGCAGAGCTGATGCTGTGTTGGTTACTTGTTAAGAGCTTGCTAACAGGTTGCGCCGGTGGACGGCCGGAAAACAGAGCACCGTTTTGGACGAGGATCTTGTGGGCAATTGAGTGGTCGGCGATGAAGATGGAGAGGCGAGAGCCTCTGCGGAGGGTGACGATGGGGCCATATTTGGCGACGGCGGTGCGAAGGTAAGACTCCAATTGGAGATTGGATGTGCGGAGCCATAGGAAAGTGGAGATGATGGGGATTGAAGGAGGGCCTGGTGGAAGCTTTGTGGAGCTTCGAAAATGGCTTAAAATGGAGCTTAGAACATAGCTGATGCAGAGGGAGATGACAATGATGAACCACATCGCCATTTTCTCTGCTTGTTATTTTTGTTGAATCCAATCAAAAAACTCATACATATATATATATATATATATGACCCTAAACCCTAAGACCGAAGCTCGTTGAAACATACCCCACCTAATTGATCATTTGTCTAAAGAAAAATTTCCATATTGTTTGGTGAGTTCCATAGACAAAGCTTTGAAAAGATGCGGTGTACGAGTTAAGTTTTAATATCATGTATGAGTAAAAATGGATGTAATCTATAAGGTTGGATTTCTGACATTTTTATTTGATTTTGTTGAGGAAAAGCTAAGTGGTGTGTTTTTAGAACACGACCCGATGAGATTAGTAGAAAATAAAGAAAACTCAATGTTTTGGAGAAGAAAACAAAACTTTTAATTCCTCCTATTCAATAAATGAGAGAACATAGCTCTTATCTACAAAGCTAAGTAATTGTAATAATAAGCAACCTTTAATCGATATAATCTAAATAAGCTCAACCGATACTGATAGTTCGATTGAAGAAAAATTACGTTTAGTTCCTTAAGTAGAATCCTTCTCCACCATCAATTTGGAGTTTGAAGTTTGTTCTTAATAGTAATCGTTGTTTGAAGATTGACAACTATCACGCATTTTGTTGTCAATTCAACGTCTGTTTGTCAGCTTCATCGCTCGTATTCTTAAGGGTAGCTTCATTTCATGACTATAGACATAAGGTCAAAATCTTGAAGTATTACTTAATAACATGTTAGTCATATTCAACACTTCCAAAACAAGAGAGTTTCAAAAATCTATATGAGTATCCAAAATTAATAAGTTCTCGAATGGAACACGTAAATTGCTTTTTAACCATCTATGTATACCATTAGCAATAATATTTGTTTTTGTACCTCTTTAATCCGTTCTTCATTTCTTGACGCTATCAATCAGGTACAGGATAGGTAAGAAAATCAAGACCACATTTAAATGAGAGCGATCTTGAAGATAGGATGATTAAGAAATGCTTACAAGAATTGGAAGTCATTACCTATCATACAAAGGTGCATCTTCTTTCTCGATGTTCAATCATAAGAACTTCACAGTTAAGCGTATTTTACTGGAAAAATGCATGTTAGCGAGTATAAAGCATGCTGGAAGGACTTGTGTTGGCTTGCGGAGATAGTCTTCACTAGAAATGAGGAATAATTAATGTAATCTTAGATCATGCTGCAAAGCTGAATCTGTATTTCGAATCCTTATCCAAAATCTCAATGTGACACATTGGCTGGGGAGGAGAACAAAAGACCCTTTATAAGCGTGTGGAAACCTTCCCCTAGCAGACGCGTTTTAAAGTCTTGAGGGGAAGCCCGAAAGGGAAAGCTCAAAGAGGACAATATCTGCTAGCGGTGGATCTAGGTCGTTACACTCAACATGGGTCATGAGTCGTTACAAGGGATCACAAACTAGTTTATACCTTTTAACATTCTCCCTTAAACTAAATGCTAGCGGCATTAGTTTATAGTTTATACTTGACTCTGAACAAACCCTCAACATATCACGCATCTTCAGAAAAATAGGTTTGGCCATGATGTCTGTGATTTCCAAGTATCGTTTCATTCAATGGCTTCTATTTATGCATTCATAGCTTTACTTCATTTAGAGCTTTTGGCGGCTTCTGTGTAATAAATAGGATCACCTCCTGTAAACAAGGCTAGATATGTAATATTTTCGTCCTTAGAAAAACCTTCAACACTCTCATAATCATCCATCCGTCTTGGTGGCCTCCTAATTCTTCTTTCAGCATCAGCAAATGAGTGTTCTTGTGTTGACTCACATGAATCATCATTGTATACTTCATCCTTCGAGCTTTCAACTTCATTGCAGGTATCATTACTCAATTCTAGATCACTATAACTTCTTCTGGATGGATTTTATACCAATCCCAGTAATTTTCTTCCTCAAATTTCACATCACTACTAACAATTAGTTTCTGTGAGACTGGATCATAAAGTCTGTATGTCTTTAACTCCTCGCTAACTCCAAATAATACACACTACAAACTTTTATCCTCAAGCTTTGTTTTATTGTTGTCTCGGACATGAACATGCACAATACATTCAAAAATTCTAAAATGTGAAACGGATGGTTTATGTCCACTCTCAGCTTCTTCTGGAATCATATACTTCACGGCTGTAGTGGGGCTTCTATTGAGAATATGAACCGTCCAGTTTGCTGCTATCGCCCTAAAAGCTTTTAGTACCTTTTTTTTCCGTCAACATGCATCTAACCATATTCATAATTTTCTTATTTTTTCTTTCTGTCACACAGTTTTGTTTCGGAGTATAAGTCGCTACCAGTGAATTCACCACCCCGATTAGTTCTCAAGCCCTTTAAGTATATACCCTTTTCTGTTTCAACCATACTCTTGAATCTTTTAAAACGGAGAATGGTTCTGATTTTTCAGCCAAAAAAAAAATGAAGTTTTTTTACTGAAATCATCTATGAAACTGATAAAATACCTCTTTTTGCTGTTGGAGATGAGTGTGATCGATCAACTTCACCATTTTACTCCAATCTTGAAAATCCAGTTTACTCCAATCTTCTTCATTCCTTTAGGCAAATCTGTCAACTTCCAAGTCTCATTTCGTTTGATGGCTTCTATCAACAAATTCATTGCAACTCTTCATTTTGAACTTTGAAGAGCTTCTTCAAAAATTAGTCGGATCTATCTTCCCATTCGAGGGTATCAAGTCTAGCTTCTTTTTCATCCAATTCCAACACTAATTTTATTCAAAAATCAAATCGTTTCTTACAACTATTTTCTTGGACATTGAATCATAGAGTCTTAGACTCTTCACTCATCCTGCACACACTGAAAGCTTTTATCATCTAACTTCTTTCTATTACCGTCTGATACAGGAAATGGTTAATACATCCAAAAACTAAAAAATAATCAACATTAGGTTTTACGCCACTCCAAACCTCCTCAGGAGTCATATCTTTCACTACCACTGTAGAATTTCTGTTGAACATGTGCATTGTCCAGTTTATTGCTTTTGGCCCCCAAATTCTTTCGAACTTGCTTCTCTAATAATATACATTTAACCATGTTCCTGATTGTTCTGTTCTTATGCTCAGCTCCACCATTTTATTGAGAAATGTAGGTGGTAGTAAGTTGTCTACTGATATCATTAATTTTGTAAAAAATATTGAATCCGTCAGAGGTGAACTCTCCACCCTTATATGTGCGTAGACAATAAATAAAAACTCCTCAACAAAATTTTTGTAATCCTCTACTCAAGCTTAATGATCTCAAGATTTTTTCAATAATCCACACTTGTTTCGTGTTTTTGCCATGAATTTTCATCTTATTTGCAATGGTGAGAGTTCGAGCAAAATATGCATCAACACTGTTGTTCTCTTTCATCCGTAGGACTTCAAACTCTCTCCTAAGAGCTTAGAGTTGTGCTCTCTTGTCTTGACTCTTATAGAACCATGATACTTCTGCTTCATAAAGTCCCAAATTTGTTTGCAGTATCTCTATTGAAAATTATTTCCATAATAGTTCGATCAATGGTCTGGAACAAATAATTCTTGACATTCACGTCTTTCAACTTTTGGTCTGCAATTGTTTTTTGTTGTGCTTCGGTAATCTCCACTCCTTCTATTGCGGCAGGGATTTCGATGCCACAACAACAATGTTCTGATAACAATTGTTGTATTAAAAGCGGAAGCAAGATCAATCGCAACCTGTTGTACCCAAATACTAATTGTTTTACCAAAAGCGAAATGCTCAATAAAGAGAAGGTTGTGGCAAACCGCTTCATAGATGGAGAACACCAAGTGGAGACATAGTGCGAGCAACCACATGACCGAAGATCGAACTATATATGTCCGGGTAAGTAGCATAGAGCCCACGTTTTCATTTATTATTTGAAAATTGTTATTTCATCATAATTGTTTTTCAAAATTGTTTTTTTTTTTTCCAACAAATATTGGTTTACTTGTTGAGAGGGAAAGATTCAAATCTATGGTAGAAGACATGTTTATAGCATCCTTTTGAATCGTTTAGAACAGTTTGGTTCAAAATTCATTAGATACGTATGAAATTAACATGCTTGAAAGCCTTCCTCGTTCCCATCTCTGCCACTTATTTTGTTCCACATTCTCTCGTAATTCTTCACATATTTTCGAAATTGGGATTCCTTGCACAGTATGTACGGGGATCGGTTTCCCGTTCCCATCTCTACCATCTATTTTGTTCTACATTCTCTCGAAATTCTCTACTTATGTTTTTTAAATGGGATTCCACCAGAAAATGTGTCCGGACCGGTCTCCTTGACTAATAATTTTTCTCGGTTTATTATTCTTTAAATAAAATAGTTACTCTAATTTTTTCAACATAACCGGTTAGAACATTTCTCACTATGAACTCACACTAATTCAGCTCACAAATTCAAAACCTGGGACTTATGATGGCTTTCAGAGGGTTTTTCATCACAACGGTGAACTCTACCTTCTCCGACAGATCAACGTCGTCACCATCCACAGCCTTCCATTCAAACCTCCATATCATATTCGCTAAGTAATATTCCAAATGAAGAATCCCCAAACCATATCCCGGACACATCCTCCTCCCTGCTCCGAACGGCATCATCTTTATCTCTCTGCTCCCCGTTACATCAAACGCCGCCGCTCCTCCTCCCATGAACCTCTCCGGCTTAAACGCCATCGGATCTTCCCATACATCTGCACCCCGACCCATCTCCGTCGCCATGAAATTTACAGTCGCGGTCTTGGGTATCAGGTAGTTTTCGAATTCTATATCCTCTTTCACCCCTCGTGCTTCTAGGAAAAGCCCTGGTGGGTGTCTTCTTAATCCTTCTAAAACCACTGCTTTCAGATATGGAAGTTTCCCCAAATCCTCCTCCTTCACCTCCTCTGATGTTCTATCCCCCATTACTCCTTTCATCTCTGCAAAAAGCTTGTGTTGGATTTCTGGGTATTTCACCAAATTCGCCATTATCCACGGCATGGTCGTGGCAGTGGTATCGATGCCGCCGGCGAGGAATTCCGAGCATAGACTGACCATTTCGCCGTCTGTTATCTTCCTATTTTCCTCTTCGGGGTGGCGTAATTCGAGGAGTGTATCCACATACGACAACACGAAATCTTCATCTTCTTCTTCTTCTTCTTTACCTTCTCTGTTTTCTCTGTTTCCTCTGTTTTGGTTGGCCTTCCTTCTTGCTTCGATTAGAGGGATTATGACCCTCTCTTGGTTCTTTCTTAGTTGGAGAAACTCCTCCCAGCGTTTTGGAAGGAAAATCTTTGTCAATTTAGGCGATAAGTTAAGGAGACCAAATCGACTAAGATTTAGCAGCATCGTACGCTGCACATTCTCGACTTCTTTGATTTTGGGTTCGTCGAGTTTATCCCCAAAGCACATTAGCACCAGCAAACAGAACATGGCGTACTGAAAATGATCAGCAACACAGACGGGAGTTCCCGATTCAGAGTGGGAGAGAAGGCGTTTAAGAAGAATATCCAAAACCCACTTGCGAGCAGGAGCGTAGGACCTGACACGGGAAGGATGGAGGATTTGGGAAGTGAGATTGCGGCGGAGGAGGCGCCAGAGTGGACCGTAAGGGGCGGAGTGGATGCTGTGCTGGTTGCTGAAGAGGATTTTGGTCAAAGGAGGAGGTGGTGGGCGGTCGGCGAAGAGAGCGCCATGTTGGAGGAGGGCGTTGTGGGCAATGGTGCGGTCAGCTATGAAGATGGAGATGCGAGAGCCAATGCGGAGGGTGACGATGGGGCCGTATTTGGCGACGGCGGTGCGGAGGTAAGACTCCAATTGGAGAGGCGATGTGCGGAGCCATAGGAAAGTGGAGATGATGGGGATTGAAGGAGGGCCTGGTGGGAGCTTGGTGGAGCTTCGGAAATGGCTTAAAATGGAGCTTAGAACATAGCTGATGCAGAGGGAGACGAGGATGATGAACCAAATCTCCATTTCTTTTTTTTTCTTTTTTTTCTTTTTTTTTTTTGTGAATTTGAGATTGATTGTTGAATCAAACTTATAAAGGCAAATCAGCCTATGAATTTTCAAAAATACCCTTTTAACACTTCTAAAAATATTCTGACTGTTAAAAAAAAAAAAAATTCAATTCATCTTATACTGGTTTTTACTGGTTTGAAGATTGACAACTATCACGTATTTTACGTATTTTATTGTCAATTCAACATATTTTATTGTCAATTCAACATCGTTTGAAGATTAAACTATCACATTCAACGTTCATTTGTCAGCTTCATCGCTCGTGTTCTTAAGGGTAACTTCTTCACTCGGGTTCTTAAGAGTAACTTCATCTCATGGCACCATGGAATATGTGG
Organism: Cucurbita moschata; assembly: GCF_002738365.1. Taxonomy (NCBI): domain Eukaryota; kingdom Viridiplantae; phylum Streptophyta; class Magnoliopsida; order Cucurbitales; family Cucurbitaceae; genus Cucurbita; species Cucurbita moschata. The sequence continues at coordinate 964,007 of NW_019268526.1, read as the reverse complement.
GAAATTTCTCCTCGTTAATAACAATACTTGATTACTAAACTCTCTGGAATATAGAATTTGATTGAATTCACATTATTTTAATGGAAAATGGGAAAAATAACATATCCAAAATGTGGAATTATTCCTTAATAATAAAGTGTCGGTTACATTCTCAATTAATTTATCCCTTCGACTTAATAAACTTAGGTTATTTTTTCAACCATAACAAGAAAGCACTTCCAAAACAAGAGAGTTTCTAGAATATTAAGTACCCAAAATTAATCACAAGTTCTCAAATGGAACACGTAAATTGCTTCTTTAGCTGGTCTAAACACAAGTAGGGTAAATTCTTTCCTTAACCATCAATGTATACGATTACCAATCAATTGTTAGTAGGTTGACATTGAATGAGACCACATTCAAATAAGAGCGATTTTGAGAATGGGATATCTAAAAAATGCTTAAAAGAACTAAAAGTCACTAACTATAGTCTAAACACTAAATTGTGTGTGTTAAAGCAATCAATTGTTAGTGAATTATGACATCTGAGTCGAGACCACATCCAAACAAGAGCAAGAGCGATCTTAAAGATAGGGTAGCTAAAAAATGCTTAAAAGAACTAAAAGTCACTATCTATAATATCAAGGTGCACTTTCCTTCTTGATAGTCCATACACTTCATAAGAACTTCTTAATTAAACATATTTCGCTGAAAAATACTTATTATTGAAAATAAATGAACAATGGCCATGACCGGGCTACACTAATTTCAACCAAAATCTAAAATCTACCCGTAAACTAAACTACATAAAAATACATTCTTTCTAAGTACCACTTATTAAGTGGTTTCTAATATAGCATCATAACCAATAACCTTTTTCCTCCAAAAGGTTGAAGCCAAACAAGGAGCGCATGAGGCCTTCCACTCTTACACCATGAATGTCATGACCATTACAATTCAGCTTTAGAGGGAAGCAATAGCACTAGGAGAGCCATGGCTAAACACAAGAAGACTTGATTGGCGACAAACCCGAGCGACCGCTACTGGCGATCTGACCCACAATGGGGCAACAATCTGAGAAACTTGCCTCTTGTGCGATCGGTTTTGGCTGCATAACCACGGGTGGCAAAAAATGGTCCTATACTGATTGATCCATCCACAACAACTTCGTAAACCCCGGAACCCACCAACACGCTGCTATTCAAAAACGGCCGCGGGGGATCATATTTGGGCGCAGCATAATCATCAAGCTGTCAAATGAGCAGATGGTGGCCAGTCAAAAAACCATCGATGCACGCGGTGCCAATGTCCACTCTTAATCCAGCACATTTCTTAACAGACTCAAGTTATAATTGAAGTGTTTGTTACTTTCAATTTGGTTATTTTCACCTCTATTTCTCTCTAAATAGCTCCATTTTGTTAGTGTTTATTTCAGCAAGACCTGCACAAAAAGTTGGGAAACTCACAGAGTAATGCATTCAAGTATTCAACTTATGAAAACTGATGATAACGAGTGAAAGTTCAAAAACATAATTTTAAAACATACAGACTTCTATACAATAGAATTCTTTACAACAACCCAAGCACCCAGAAACATAAAACTAGGGGGAAATAAGGAATTCAATTGAAGAAAACGGCCCTTCAATATATACTCCAAACCAAAGAATACCAAAGAATGAAAACAGGGAAAGAGGAAAGAAGCTTAATCAAAAAAGGGCTTCAGACATCCAAGGAAGGAATAAAGCAGCATTAGCTCTCAAGCCTGGCGAAGGCGAAAGCTCTTAGGCGGCCACTGCGAATGTTTTGAGAAACAAGCCTTTGGAGTTGTCATCATTAACATACAAGTTGAACAAGATAAGCAAATGATATCAACAACTAAACAGAATGGGAAATCAAACCCTAAGGAGCTCATGAAAAAAACCCAGTTGTAATTAATCGAAGTGGGAAGCATTTAAAGAGGAGACTCAGACATCCAAGGAAGGATAAAGCAGCACTAGCTCTCAAGCCCGGCGAAGGCGAAAGCTCTTAGGCGGCCACTGCGAATGTTTTGAGAAACAAGCCTTACAGATATCATCATTGTCAACACAATTTCAAATGGTGAATGTCATAAAATTCAGATACAAATCAGCTTCAAGAAAAAAGGAAAAGTAAAATTGGCTTCACTGTGTGTAGCAATCAGAAGATGGGTAGTAAAATCTCATTGAAATCCGCTCAAATTATTTGAAATATCATCGTAAGGACACAAAATCGAACAAGCAATCCAACAAACCATCAAAACAAGTCAAGTAACTGACACCGCAAATCAACAAAATTCAAGAGTGCTCAGACAGCCAAGGGTATATCAATCAGATACCGGGAATTGTACCCAGATCAGAAACTCTAGTCCATAGAATTAGCCTCGTCATAGCATCACATCGAACATCAAAAAGATGAAACAGAAGACAAGAATCGAAGTTGAAACAAGAAAGATGAAGATTTGAAAACTCTACAACACGCCGAAAAGTAAAAGTTACACCAAAATCATAAAAGCTGTGGAGATGAAGACCAAGACGATGTGGGGAAACAAGATCGAAAGGTGAGTTTATAGGGCACGACGGGTGAATTAGGGTTTCTCGTCTTCGACAGTTTTAGGGTTTTTCTTGATTTCATTGGCGCAGCGGCTGGGCTGGGCCTCAACCTAACAAAACGGGGAAGAATTAAGACGACGACCTCTTAAATTTTCTATTTTAAATTGCCTTTTTTAAAATACTAAATTAAAATATATATATATATATATATATATATATTACAATATTTTGTTTTCAAACTTACTAAAAATTTGATGATTGGCTCATATTTTATTATATTATACTTATATCATGATTTTATTTTTATTATATTTATGTCGACAAGACCTTAAAACTATAAAAAAATAAACCCAAGAGAATATAACATCTGAACTAACTAAATATCTCACCAGAAAATCTATTTGTGATTAGAATCACTCCACAAGTAATTGGAGTAAGATTAATTAAGTTAAAGTTTAAATGATTTTAAACATACAACACGAAATATATTGAATTGTACAGAAATTTAGTTATAGGCAAAAATAAAGCACAAATATTATTTTTGCTCCATTTTTCAAATCTGTGGTGCAAAGACACCATGTTTGACTTTATATAGCTTTTCATTGAAACTTTTGTCATATTTAATATACTTTTTTGCTTTATAGGTTGATTCAAACATTTAATCTAACGATCGAAGATACAAATAAATTATCATAGCAAGGGATAGTGGTGGTGTTGGCTAGTGCGTAGGTTTCATGACTTTAAGGAGTCAACCTCTCTCACCCCTATTTTAAATTTTTTTAAAAAAATCTTTTTTGTCATTTTTAATATACTTTTCCGATTCACACTTGATCTGAATATTTCATCTTGATGGATGATACATACAAATTATCACAGTAAGGGGTGGTGGTGCGGATCTCATAAGTCATCCTAAGGTTGGGAGTTTGAGCCTGTCTCACCCCATTCGAATATTTAATCTCTTGATTGATGATACATAATAATTATCATAGTAAGGTGTGGTGCAGTTGGCTAGTGGGTCTCATAACTTTAAAGAGTCATCCTAAGGTCGAGAGTTTGAGTCTCTCTCTCACCCCATTTAATCATTTTTTTATTTGAACATTTAATCTTTTGATCGATAATACATACAAATCACCATAGTAAGGGGTGGTGGTGTAATTGGCTAGTAAAAGTCATCCTAAGGTCAAGAGTTCGAATCTCTCTCACCCCATTTGATTTTTTTTTTCTATTTGTGTCAGGAACATTTAATCTCTTGATTAATAACCACCAAGTAAGTGGTGGTACATTGCTAATGTGTAGGTCTCATAGCTTTAAAGATGAGGTTGAGAGTTCAAGCTTATCTTACCCCATTTTATCTTTTTTTTTTTTTTCCTATTTGTGTAAGATACTTTTTGGATTCACACGTTGATTCGAACATTTAATCTCTTGATCGATAATACATACATATCACCATAGTAAGGGATGGTGGCGCAGTTGGCTGGCACGTAGGTCTCATAGCTTTAAAGAGTCTATCCTTCTGGAGAGTATAAAAGGTAGGAAATGGTCAGGTCTCATAGCTTTAAAGAGTCTATCCTTCTGGAGAGTATAAAAGGTAGGAAATGGTCTAAAAATGTTAAACCGAACTCAAAACAAGCAGTTGAGGGACGGTTGGCATGCGTGCCACGTGTGGAAGGTCGCGGCTGGACATTCGGGTTGGCCCTCAAGTGATGGGCAGGCGGGTTTTAATCACCAAAATCTTAGCTATTAGTCTTCAAAATACATCTTAATGATCAATTGAAAGACCGTAACTCTCATTCTCATGAGTCCTATAATGAACACGAGTTAAATTGCAACTTACAACTTTAAAAATATTACTCCAATCAAATGATCCCTAAATTATTGTTCGATGCCACTTAGTATCTACACATATTAGAAGTCTATGAATATTTTAAGGGGCGTTTAGTGAAATTATTAAATATGAAGTCGTTTAGTTTAGAAAGTTATTTAGTATATCGAACTAAATAATTTGTATCGAAGTTATAAAGTATGTACTAATTATGTTGTTAAATGTAACATATGAATTGATACGTGATTACCGATTCAAATTATTTTCTAATTAAATAATTAAAAGAAAAAGATTATAAAAAATAAAAATAAAAACTAGAGTTCAGAGCGGACCTTAAACAATTTTAGCACCCTAATCTACTAATTTTGTTGTTATTTTTATCCATTAATTAGATATATATATATATATATTATTTAGTTTATAATTTAATATTTTTAGTATTCAATAATGTTTTGCCATTTCTAAAAAACATAAATAAATTTGATAACTATTTACTTTTTAAACCCAATCTCACATTCGACGCCCCGCCACCCGCCCCGTTGGCGCCGCCGCTGCACGCAACACGTCGCTCGCCGCTCGCAGAGCACTCGCCTGGTGGCTACCCTCCCTCTGCCTCTTCAATCTTCACTCGGCTCTTTTTCCCTTACGGTCGCTGTCGCCTCTCTTAGCTCAGTGCCGCAGTCGCCGTTTTTCTCCACTCGTACTGCTGACGTCTTTTTATGCGCTGGCCTCCTGGTCTCTCTTCGCTCGGGTGAGTCTGGCATTGTGTAGAAGTTTATCTGAGTTGAAGGACTACTGCAATGACCATCGATTGTCTCGTTCTTGGTAATCCCTTAGCTTTTTCTTATGTATTCTTTATCCAATTACGGTTTCCAACGTTGATTTTAGTCTTTATCGTCTTTTAGGCGCTGGGCAAGAAGTTGGGAAGAGTTGTGTGGTCGTCACAATCAATGGAAAGCGAATTATGTTTGATTGCGGCATGCATATGGGCTATCTCGATCATCGTCGATATCCTGATTTCTCTCGCATCTCTGCATCTCGCGATTACAATACTGTTCTTTCCTGTGTCATCATCACACATTTGTATGATTTTTTTTCTTTTTTTGTTGTAGTAATCGATACATCTCTGTTACATTACATTACATTACAATTCTTTGTTTTTATTTGTCTTTTCTTTGCAATTTTGCAGTCACCTGGACCATATAGGTGCTCTTCCATACTTCACCGAAGTTTGTGGCTATAATGGACCCATTTACATGACGGTACATATCATCTAATACACATGCGCATAGATGTTTGTCCTTTTGGTTTCACCGTGGCCATGTTAGATTGTTTTTTGCATATAAAATGTTGTATGAAGTCACCCAAAAAAAAAAAAAAAACAAAAAAAGAAGAAGAAGAAGAAGAAGAATAAAAAAACACACGGATTATGGTTGGAGAATTCATGTGTAGCTTTCTTTCCTAGACCTAAATTCAGAGGTACAAAAAAACTTTGGAAGAAGAAGAGCTCACACAAAGTATGGTTGGAAAAATTTGAATCCATGTATAGCTTGCTTCCTTTGGCTTCGGTGCTGCCTTCTTTAGACCCTTCTTCTTTGCTTTCTTTAGGTTTCCAGCGTCCTCTCTCTGATAGAGTGGCGTTGGGAGTGGTAGGCCTTCTTTCTCTCTTTCAGGACGAGCATGTAATTCTAGGGAGTAGGGATGTTATGATTTGGTCCCTTGATCCTTCTAAGGGCTTCACTTATCATTCTTTTTTCTCCTCTCTCTCTGAAAGGTTTATATTCCAAGGAAGGTTGAGTTGTTTGTGTGGCAGGTTTTACATGGGTGAGTTAATACCATGGATCGCATGCAAAGACTCTGTTCTTATGTTTTATTCTCGCAATTGTGTATTCTCGGTGGGCATGAAGTAGACCTGGATCATTTTTCTTGGAATTTCCAATGTTCTGACCACCTTTGGAGCATTGGTCGAGTGCGATTGCTGTTTGTCTCAGGTGGAGGAGGTGCTTTTGAGTTCTACTTTTAGGGAGAAGGGTAAAGTTTTTTTGACATGCTAGCTTCTTTGCTAGTTTTGAGTCTTTTGGATTGGGGGGAACAATGGAACTTTAAGAGAGGTGGAGAGGTCGGGTGAGGGTGTTTGGGAGGTGTCTAGGTTTAATGCATCATTGTGGGCGTCAGTCACTAGATCTTTTTGTAATTATGAGCTTGACATTGTTTTTTTTTGGCTTTTTGGAATTATGAGCTTGGTATTGTTTTTTTAGAATGATGTAATTTTCTATAGTTACCCTTTTTTGTGTGCCCTTGTATGTTCTTTCATCTCTCTAGGAAAGCGTGATTTGTTACCAAAAAAAAAAAAACTTTAAGACTCTTTAGTCCTATAATGAAGTTTATTGTCAATTTTGTTTTCTTACACGTTGATATGGGCATTGAAGCTCTCTTTACTTACCTTTGGCCACAGTATCCAACATTGGCATTGGCTCCTTTAATGTTGGAGGACTACCGGAAAGTGATGGTTGACCGAAGGGGTGAAGCAGAGCAATTTAGTAATGATCATATTATGGAGTGCATGAAAAAAGGTAACTGAATTATGTCAAGTTCATAAGTAGTATGCAACTAGTCTCTCTTGGTTGGAAATGTGATTGTTTAGGTGACCAAAGTATAAGCATTATCTCTATTTTTTAAAACGGATGAAGCATCAAAGTGCTGTGATCCATTAGGAGGATGTTACACACGTCCATGTTGCTTATCTCTCATACAATGTAGATATTACAACTATGTTGTGATAATTACTTTGTTTCCTTCCTTTTCCCATCCAATTTTGTGGGGTTCTAGGTGAACCTTCCCTTTTTTAACCCAGTGCCTTCACCAATGCCTTAGATACTATGTTCTCACAACTTTTTCCATCAATGATATTGTTACACACGTCATTACGTTGTATAGTTAGCTCTCTTTAGGGGTATGATTTATGTTCTTGGTTTACTTGACCGTGCTTTGTACCTTTTGTCTGATTCCAAATACTTTTGGATTTGGACATCTTGTGTACCTCTTATTTTTCATTTATCTCTATATTAAATGAAACTTGTTCCTTTTTTTTTTGCTTGTTTTCGTTCTACCTTACAAACACAGTGTAGAAGGAGAAACCTTTGACTGAATATGGAAAACTGCTATTTTATGAGATCCTTACCCTTCGTGTTTAACTAATTGTTCATCATTTGTGTTTGTACCCTTTTGCTTCATTTGATGATTGTTCTTGCTCAGATTGCGTTTTAGACTGCACTATTGATAGTTGTGTATGGCTTAACAATTAAGCTTCTGTGGGTACCTCTTATTTTTTTATTCATGTATTTGATGTACATCAATTGCTGTTCCATTATTTTCTTCAGTATATTAAGATTATCTGTCATTGATCTTGATTCACCTGCAGTTATACCTGTGGATTTGAAGCAGACTATACAGGTTGATGAAGATCTTCAAATTCGTGCTTACTATGCTGGACATGTAAGGCCTCGTTGATATATTTAGTATTCTTATTTTGCATCTCCTAGTATAGCTTCATTTAAAGCTGGCTGACAATCTTCCTCATCGGTGGTAGACATGTCCTATGTATTGTTGCTTAATTTCATCCTTGTTTCATTATTCAACTTGACTTTCATAACGTTATTAAGCTTCTCTCTCTCACTCTTTGTGTTTACGCAACAATATGTGCACTTATGTAAATGCTATAACAGTAATGATAGCAACCTTTATATTAAATTAGGTTGTTGGGGATTTTGTAACCTCCCTAGTCCTCTGGCCTTTAAACTGCATACACTGATTGGTTTTAATTCATCTCCTCCATATTAAAAGAAAGAAAGAAAGAAAGAATTGCAATGCACGAGCCTTGAAATTCTCCTGTATTTTCAATTTGAAACTTTTCGATGATGATATTATTTTTATTTTTCTCTGCTAATTTCCTCTTTTTTTGGTTTATTGTTTCCCCTCTAGTTTTTTTTTTTAAATACTTTTTCAGTCGGTAGGCAGATCTGGAAACTCAATGAACTCTTCCAAATAGAAAAAATTACATAATTCTGAAGTCTGTGCATTCTCTGGAATTCTATTTAGTTTCCTTAGAATATTTTTGTAGGTGAACGTGAATGCGCATGTTGGACATAGGGTATTCATTTCACAAAAAGTTAATAGACGTAAATGAGAGGGGTAACTTTGCTAAGGATGTATAGTAGTTTGAGTTTGACATATTGATATACCTAATTCTATCTGATGTGTCAAACTAATGGTAGTTTGAACGAAAAATTGTAACTTATTACTTGTATGTGCTTTTTAAATGGAATTTCTTTTGCATCGTATATGGGCATGCATGAATCCAGTAATTAGTTGCTTGCTGTGTGTATGCATCTATTTATCAATCTACTATTTTGCAAATTGTGGAACCCCAAATTGTGTCGTACCTTTATTCCCAGTTTAAATATAATCCACAAGCAACTTATGCTTGAATTATCGCCCAGAGTTGTGAACTTAGTTCTTAATATTGCTACGTCATTGTGCCTACTGTTTGTGCTTACTTGACTTATTCTCAAAGCTTTTTCTTGTTGCTTCCACGAACTTTGTCCATCAACACAACTGTAATGTGGAATGTGCATATTTATATTTTAATCATGTTCTTAAGGTTTTAGGAGCTGCCATGTTTTATGCTAAAGTTGGAGATGCTGCTATGGTATACACAGGAGACTATAATATGACACCTGATAGACACCTTGGAGCAGCTCAAATTGATCGAATGCAGTTAGACCTTCTTATAACAGAGTAAGAAGTTCAAAGAACTATTTTACTTGTTATAGTGTTGGTTGTGCACCCTTTTAATCTTCAGCTATGAAAACAATTTCTTCCAACCCTTGATTTCTCTCTGTAAGGGGAAAGTTGTATCGTAACATTGAATCCATCATATTTGGCAATGGTTTCAATTTTTTGATCTTCTAAGCATAACTTAACTAGTTAAGATATTATATATCTATTTGGTTCGAATATCCACTCTCACGTTGTTGAACTCAGAAAATAGGGCAAAAGAACCTTTTGTACTTAAAAGAGAACATGGGTAATGATAATTTTAAATAATCCCTTAAGCACATAAAAAACAAGGAGTTAAATGACCCTTAAAGAAAGAAGCATATTGTAATAAAATCATACACCTATGATTTATTTGCATGCTGTACATGAAAAAGAATGACGCACATAATGAAGCAACATCAAATGGGTTGAGATTGGACTTAAAATAAATGGGTTTTTATACTCCCATTATGTTGGGTTGTAAATGTATATTAAACTCAACTGGTCCTGATGTAGTCCATATCTCAAGGGCTGAATTTTTTTATTTTATTTTATTTTATTTTACTTCTAGGCTTTTGTTTGTATTTTGTCAATGAGTGGTTTAGTTAGTAGTTAATTGGGCATTAGTTTGACGGTTCACAGAGTATTTTGAAGAACTAGCCGTTGCTTGTAGATTGTTTGTTAGATTTATAGCTGTTGGGGCTTGACTTGTAGAACTAAATTCTAGTTCCTTTTTTTCTTAAGATGTCAACAAAAAGATGAAGATTTTTTTTCTATTTGCTTATGGTCTTCTAGTTAAACATAGGAGAGTTTTCTGTTCCTGATGCCTTTTCATCCGTAATTCAGCATGTGTATTCACTGCAAAGTATTTCTATTTTTAATCTTCCAATGTTTGTCTTCCGCAGGTCTACATATGCAACAACAATCCGTGATTCCAAATACGGCCGTGAGAGAGAATTTCTTAAAGCTGTATGTATAAATTAATTTATTAAAATCATTAACCCAGATTTGCCTTTTCTGCACCTCTTTATATTTTTAATTATAAATCTGATATGTTTGTTTTTCATTCATTGTCATGCATACTGACCTAATAGTAATTCAGGAGCCAGGACATAATTAAAGTTTAGCGAAGTTGTTCATGTTCTAATACCAACTTGGCATATTGTTTGAATGAAATATTATCTGTCTCTCGTTTGAAGATTGCAAAATCTTCTATTCTGTTGTAGGTTTTATTTTGTGATGTTTCAGGACTGTAGGTTGGTTGATCCCTATACTGTGTTTATAGGTTATTACAACTTTTCAGATGATAATTTGTACAGGGTATTGCATGTGAGAATTGTAGCATCATAGTTTAGGACCCATGATATAAGATATAAACTGGTGATGAATGGCTATTGGGCATTGATTAGTGACCTAAACCCATCATAAACTCTTTAAGTTCCTTAATAGACACTGAATTATTTTATCTTAAAAAAGTTCATAACGTTTAGCCATGAAAATGATTTGAAACAAGATATTTTTCCCGGATGATTTGGTATAGGTTCATAATTGTGTGGCTAGTGGAGGGAAGGTCCTTATTCCTACTTTTGCACTTGGACGGGCTCAGGTACTTTGCTAAATATTGTGTAGCTTTAAATCTTTATCTGCAAGCTGCATCTTTCATGACTAATTCATGTTATGTAATACTGTTACAGTTATAAAATTTTCCATTATGAGCAGGAACTCTGTATCTTGTTGGATGACTATTGGGAGCGCATGAATCTAAAGATTCCAATCTACTTTTCAGCAGGTCTCCTTTGAATAATAAGTTCTCATTTCATCCTTATACTAGTAGATATGTATTAATACATCTTAGGCAACTCTTCAGCTTCCAGTTTCCTTTTCATGATTTCCAACTGCCTTGTAAGTCCATGATCTGCTTTGATAATCTTCTGCCCACAATTTGCTGATAAAGTTGAGATGCATGTTAGGCATTTATCGAGAACTGCAATTGCCGAGTTGCTATGAGATTATTGAGTGTTAGGGCGACTAGAGCATTTCGTGGTGGGCTAATCCTTCTATTTGTCTCACAATTAATGGTGAGCATGGGTGATGAATTTATGTAGTAATTGAACTAGATTCAAGCTTGAGATACACTTGGTTGGTGAGTCCAAGCCATCTTTCAATGAGCAATGTGTTTCAAATCTTTATAAGCATTAAGCACTAATCAACTTGTCTGGATTATTCGAGTTGGCGATCTTTTTTCTTCTATAGATGAGGCATGTGGTGAGAGGAAGACCAGGCTGAATCAGATTTCAGCATCATCTCATAGACCACCGTGAGAAAGAGTTGATAATGATAGCTACTAAATACGTTTCTTTAAAGTTGTTAGGAATTGCTTTGTTTCATATACAGTTCTTCTCACTCTGTTGTTTCCTATAAGTATTGCTTTTCTCGACTTTTATGTTCTTGTGTTCATTTTTCTGCTTTCAGGTTTGACTGTTCAAGCTAATATGTACTATAAAATGCTCATCAGTTGGACCAGCCAGAAGGTTAAGGAGACATACACGACAAGGAATGCTTTTGACTTTAAGAATGGTATGTCATTCACATGTTTCATGTTTTCAGGATTGGAATCAATTGATGAAACTGCCATAAAATAAATGTTATTATGTTGAGCATATTTGCTTACCCGGGAAGTGATGTGGGTACCCCTTTCAAAGTGGCCGCCTAGGTGGGGACATTTATCTGAGTATTGAGGCATCTTACCTGAACAATGAATAAAACGAGAGGACATTTAAATTGGAAGTAGAGATGTCCATAGGGCGGGGGTCTTGGCCCCCGTCCCCGCCTCCTATTTTATTTCCCATTCTCGCAAAATTTTTATTTATTTTTGCGGGCATTGGGACAGGGATTCCTTGAGGGGGGAAATTTTCCCCATTTTTTATATATATTGTTTTTAAAAATATCCATCTCAAAGAATTTTTTAATGGATAATTTTCATTTTCCAACATAATTTATATTAAAAAATGTAAAACATCATAATAAATCCAATAATATTTCTTAGGCAAGATAATAATATAATGTTTAGGCAAGATAATAATATAATGTTTAACATAATTTCAATATTACAACATAGTCTTTTACACTTTAATGAATAAATATATATATACAAAGTGAGATGGGGCGGGAATTTGGGCGAGGTCGGGGGTGGGGAATATAATTCCCATCTCTGGCCCCGTTTAACTAACAAGAAAACTTCTCTCCACTTCCTCTCCCACTTTCGGGTTAAATGAACCTCTCTAATGGGAAGAGATTGTTATGTCAAACTTACTTTTTCCATGACCCAAATCACTCATTTTAAAATAATTATATTTGACAATAATGTAGAGGTTATTTTGAAAAAATCCAAACTCACTCTTATGTGATTCTAGAAGTTGTAGATAGGAGGTGATTTTGGTGGGTGATTGACTAGGAATCAGTTACAGGTATAATGGCTTTAGAAATCTGAAGTGATTTATTATTAAATGCCTTTTATAACATCACTTATAATTAAATCATGGTAACACTTATTCTAAAGTCACTTTTAACCACATAGCATGTGTCATATTTTAACCACTGACAAACTTGCGTTACATTTTGCAGTTCAAAAGTTCGACCGTTCTATGATTGATGCTCCTGGGCCTTGTGTTCTTTTTGCTACACCAGGGATGATTAGTGGTGGGTTTTCTCTTGAGGTTTTTAAGCGCTGGGCACCTTCTAAGTTGAATCTTATCACATTGCCCGGGTATTGACTATGGCTACTCTCTTTTGGCTATCGCTTTTGTGTTCATTATTCAAGTGTACTTTTGCAGGATGGTTCTTTGACAAACCATAAAGTTGTCCAACTTCTGTGACTGAGCTTTTTCTTTCACTTTTGAAGCTCTTTTCTTTTTTCTTTCTTTCTTTCTTTTTTCTTAAATAATTATTCCAATTTTTGCTTATGTTCATAGTTTGTGTTTGGTCATGTTATGGTCTTTACTACATCCAAGCATAATGTGATTTTGAAATTGCTATCTGAAAGCCATATTGCTTTATCCCATGTAGGTATTGCGTGGCCGGAACTATTGGGCACAAGTTAATGTCAGGAAAACCCACCAAAATTGATCTGGACAAGGACACTCAAATTGATGTGCAATGCCAGGCTAGTATCTATCAGCTTTACGTTGTTGTGTTTTCCTTTTTGAATATGATTTTTAGAATCATTAATCCTTAGTTTCACTAGGCCTGAATTACATCTCGATTTGGATTTTAATGTTTCTTAGAGGTTCACTACTCGGTAGCTTTGGTTGATAGCCTTTTTAGACTGTTGTTTACCTTAGGGGAAACTAGGAATATAAAACAAACTTATAATGCATGGTGCCATGTGTCACAATCCGCGATGAGATTGTGCTTTGAGAAAGTCGTTGAGAACGATGACTAATTTAAGTGGTGAAGAATGTCACAACCATAATATGAAGAAAGTAGGTTGTGACTCTCATGTGCAAACAAGACAAGGTGGCGACACGGTAGGGGTGCCCGAGTAGCCATGGAGGGTCAAGACAAGACGAGTACCATGATGCGACCGAGGAGGACGGTGCATCATCTAACACACCACAAAGATGTGCATGAAAGATAAGCCAAGGCATAGGCAAGATAGAGACAACGATGTGACATGAGCGTTAGAGATAGACTTGTTGAAGGGTTGGGCAAGGCGCCAGGCCTTAACCTCGAAAGTCAAGGTTTCGAAGGGAACTTGGACATGCGGTTATGGAGTCAAGTCTATCCATATGAAATATGAAAGCTTGCCCAATTTGGTGTCAATCCACTCAACATCGTATGCCCGTTTGCCAAAATCATTTCTACACTCGCAAGATTGAAAATGCCTCAAAATATACTATAGGAGGAGATATGGTGTTAGCTCTCTACCACCTCTAAGCCATGTGGCTTAAGCGAGCTACCTTGTTGACATATACGTATGTCACAGTGAGAGTGATCATTGCAAGACTAGTGTCTCGGACGACTTCCTTTGAAATAGATTTTTTTCAAGGACAATGTTAGGCGGTACAAATGTGCCAACATTGTGTCCCAGCCCATGTGTCAGAGGTTGGTCAGATACCCGCTATTCGGTACAGAGTTTGTAAGTGATATAACATGGACACAGGAGGTTTAATGCCTCGATAGAACTAGTTGGATGTATGTTTGGGATGTCCTGATATCATAAACGACACGTGGACCTGTTTTTTATGGCATGATTGAGTGATCTATGATGAATTATGACACCTTGTGACTTGGGATGACATCAAGACATATGGGCCATGTTAATTTAGAACCTAGAGGATGTGAGATGTGACGTTGCATTGAGAGACCTTGGCCTTGAGTAGAGGAAGGTCGAGTTAAGTGACTTGGCCTAGTGTAGAGGCAAATCAGTTGGGTCGTAGATGATTGAACATGCACGCGCAAGCGGCGTGCATGGTCGAACAAGCTTGGATTCCGCAACTTGGTGTTCGGTGGGCAAAGACAAACCTTGCCTAAGGTTTGATGAAGCCACAAAGCCACACAAAAAAATGAATATGTGGCTTGAGTCTTATCAAGGTTGGTCGTGAGCTTGTCAAGATCATGGCGCCGCATGGCTGAAAAAGTACGACCATGATAGTTGGTATCACAGCCACACTTTGTGTTTTTAATTGGACAAACTTGTCAGGAAGAACCTGAGGGTCGAATGAAGGCATCACAAGCGTGTCAAAAGTGTCTGTATCGATGGAGCAATTGTGTTGTCACGGATCAGAAACAAGATGTGGGTTGAAGCCAAGACTCCCCTAAGTCACTAGTGTCGTGTGTTGACACCTCAGTAGGGGGGGTTCTGCCCGTCAAAAAGCTACACAAAGCTCATTTGCCAAAGCTTGAGGTTCCAATCGGGCCGACAGATGAAAAAGAAGGTGTACCAAGTCGGTGCTTTCCAAAGAGTCACATGAAGAGGCAGCCGAGTTTGAGTGGGGAGGGCCCGAGAGAATGGGTTGCTTATCCAATGTGAGTGCTCCAAGAAGCAAGCACAAGTGAATTCTTTGAGTCATCCCCTCTGAGAGGCGGGTGATTTCACAATAGATGTCAAGACCAGCATTTGCTCGAGAAGGAGCACTAGGCTGGATATGAAGGCAACAGAAGAATGAAGTTGTGGGAAGACCGAGAGAAGCGAAAGTGGCCAAGAAAGGAGTTGGCTAAAGTGTAGTGCCAACAACTTAAAGGATTGTGTCAAAAAGCATTGACTTTGCCTCAATGAGGGATGTGGTCAGGACGAGAAAATATTGTGGTTGGGCTTGCAAGCCCCACCCTGAGGGGTGCACCAATTTATGTGACTCAGAGAAACGCAAGTTGAGGCAAAAGTGGCCATGATTGGGGCAAATGCCCTTTAGTGGATTGGTGAGTGTCCCTGGCGGAGTTCGAAGGTAAGGCATCGTAAGCCCAACTTCACCCATGCCATGGCAAAGAAAGCCCATATTTTGTCTGGTGAGTGTCCCTGACCAAGCCGAAGATAGATGTCATAAGAGCCAGCTATGCCAATATTGAATTGCAGTGTCTATGTTGCGAGTCCCGTGGCTAAGTCCTAGATGGGAGAAAAAAAGAATAGGTCTGAAAGTGGGGTAGCCCATAGATAGTGTGCACAAGATTTTCGTATTCGTTTTGAAGCACATTTATTTCCAGCAAGTCAGTTAGCAAGCAGTCTAGACCCCGCTACCCCGCTACCACAAAGAGATATTTAGTGAATTTGTACTCATTTGTACTCATTTGAAGCATGATCTGTTCTAGCGGGTCAAGTCAACAACCAGTCCAAAGTGGGGAGAGAATGTCACAATCCGCGATGGGATTGTGCCCCTAGAAAGTCATCAAAGACAATGACTAATTTAAGTGAGGGAGTGTCACGACCATACTAAGAAGAAAGTAGGTTGTGACCCTCACGTGCAAACAAGACAAGGTCGGGACACGATAATGGCGCCCGATTGGCCACGCGTGGGCCGAGACAAGATGAGTGCCATGATGCAACCGAGGAGGACGGTCCATCATCTAGCACACCATAAAGATGTGCATGAAAGAAGTCGAGGCAACGATGTCAACATGAGCATCAGAGATAGGCTTGTTGAAGGGTTGGGTAGGACTTGGGCCTTAACCTGGAATGATCTTTGAAGGGAATTTTTACATGTAGTTCTGGAGTCAAGTCCGTCCATGTGAAAGCTCACCAAAGTTGGTGTTAATCCAACGAACAGATGCTCCACGACATCATATGCTTGTTCGCCAAAACTATGTCTACACCAGCCAGATTGAAAATGTCTCAAAATGTACTACTGTAGGGGAAGATATGGTGTCGGCTTTCCAAACCCAGGTTCTTTGGATGCATCTTGTTTGGGCTTTCCTGTGGACAATTGCCTCTTTGATGAAAAGGGGAGCACTTCACTGTAAATCCAGAAACATTACTGGTACTTTGAGTTCAAAACGAAACATACGCAAATGGACACCGTTAAAGTTTACCTGGATGAACTTCTGTTTTCCTTTTATTGTGTATACATATATATATAAATTTTTAGTCCTGTAATCATTCTATTAAATGTTCCTGGCTATATATAACTATGTTTCATCCCAGATTCACCAACTGGCATTCAGCCCACATACTGATTCCAAAGGAATCATGGATCTTGTGAAGTTCCTTAGTCCCAAGCACGTGATACTTGTACATGGAGAGAAGCCTAAAATGGTTACTTTAAAGGAGAGGATTCATTCAGAACTGGGAATCCCATGTCATGATCCTGCAAATAACGAGACTGTATCCATTTCTTCAACTCTTTCTATCAAAGCAGAATCCTCAAGCATGTTTATTCAGAGTTGTTCAACTCCCAATTTCAAATTTTTGAAAAGAAACTTGAATGATAAGATTAATTCAAAAGAGTTAAGTTCGAAAGAAGGAGGAACTTCAAGCATGTTCTTCCGCAGACGCTCGAATCCCCATGTCAAGCATTTGAATAGAAATCTTGACGAAAAGTTTGATTCTAGTTTGAGTTGTGGTCCAGAGCTAGAGGTAAGTGATGATAGAGTGAATGAAGGGATCTTGGTGATGGAAAACGGTAAAAAAACAAAGGTGGTACACCAGGATGAACTATTACTTCTCTTGGGAGAACAAGAGCATGAGGTTAGGTTTGCTAACTGTAGTCCTATATATTTTGGAAGCTTAGATGATACCCATGTCATGGATTGCATATCTAGAAAATCTTTATGGCTTTCCCAGCTATCTTCAAAGCTTTCAAGTGAACTTTCAGACAGGAATGTTCAAAATTTTGGGGAGTATCTTCAAGTTGAATCATTTACACTGTCCATTTGCTCAAAGGAAAGTTGCCCTTACCGAACTACAAACAGAATTGAAAATGAATCTGCTGCAGCATTCTATTGCTGTAGTTGGCTAGTTGCAGATGAAGTCCTCGCATGGCAAATCATTTCCATCTTGGAGAAGCATGATCTCAGTTCAACATGAAGGGGCCTATTATGCATGGTTTCCTTACATAATTAACATGGAAGCTGTAATTCTACATGAGGTTAGCTCAATTGATGACTTGTTTGACAAAGGAAATGATTTGCTTATCACGAGTACTCCGGGTTGATGTTCATGTTCATAGTCGTATACCAAATCTGGAGGTTTAGTTACGAATAGTTGGTTCTGAAAGATTTGAATATGGTTGAAACTGGCATCGATGTTAATAGTTTTTTTTTTTTGGTTTATTTGCTCTATAGTCCCATTGTCTATGAAGAGTTCACAGTTCGTATTTCCGTTATATTTCTAGCTTAGTCGCTTCGACGTCGATGGGAATTTTTATCTTGGTCAAATGAAAAATTACCGAACGTCTAGCATTCAATGAATGGAAATGGAATATGGGCTGCTTCAAACTCATATTCATAGAAGACTTGAGGAAAAGAATGTTGAAAACCTAAGAACTAGGCACCTACCCTTTCTAGAAGGCTTTTATTCTTTTCTCCCAACTAGTTGTAAGTTCAAAATCTCTTCCCCTTCTTTGTGATGAAGAACAATTTGAAAGAAAAAAAAAATATGATATTTGAAACACAAATGACTTTAAAGACTTTGAATACTAATTTGTGAGAAAAGTATTCATTTAGAGAAAGCCACCATGTTTTGCTTTTCTAGAAGAAGCAATCATTGTCCTTTGGAGTCTTAGTTGGCGCTTTGCTTTTTCTAATATGTTGTTGAATTGAGCCGGACTAAAAAAAAACTTAAAAGAAATGAAAGTTACTATCTATATATCAATAAGGTGTACCTTTCTTTTGTGGCTCAAATCACGGGAACTTGAATAGAGTATGATTGATGAGAGAGTGAAAATTCAACGATGCCTATATTTAATTTACCCATTTCTCAAATTATGTCCGACCTTTCTTTACTGTTGCTTTTCAATGCCTTTCAAAATTTTCCACACAAAAAAACACTAGTGAGTGGAAAAGGTTTGATTCTTTTTAGAACTCTTTTTCCATTTCTTTTTCGTATTTTAAGATTGGAATCATTCTTCCATAGCCTTATTTGAAAAGTTCAAATATTTTATTTTCTTCGGACTTCAAAGTCTCAATAGGAACCTTAATCCATACTATTTGATATAATTGATCTCGTGATCAACTTGCGAAATTTTCAGTCAAAGTAAACTTAGTTCAATAACAATAATTAAGAAATTGTTGAACTAAAAAAAGTCTATGGTTATTTGTTAGTCATGTAAATTGAAACCAAATGATAAGGAATCCACCTAAGGAAATGTAAAATTTAAATTACCTTGTGGGTTCTGATACCAAATGATAAGGAGTACTACAAAGAGAGTAAGATTTAGATTATCTTGTTGATCGAATATCTTAAGACAAGAACATTTGTTTGAGATTCGTATCATTCTATAAGTAAGATCGATCATGTCAAGCTTGAATGATTCTAAACATGTAATCTAAACTATATATAATCGCAAAGAAACTTAGCCCTTAGCTAAAATGAAGCACAAATGCTTTTTTTATTACATATCAGAGTCTTTTTTTACATAGATAACATACATGGCTTTATAGGCTCAAAATGAATTTTAACCTTCCGTGAGACACTTAAAAAGTTATAACTTTTATATTTCATGACCTGGCCACGTATACTTTATGACCATAATTTAATTATGTAAATAAGTTTTAAAATACATTAAATAAATACCATAAACTCAAAATTATCATCCACCCAAAATTTCTAGTCATCTAAGAACAAATGAAGCTTAATTTCCTTTACTATGCATGAATTGCAACATTTTGTGATAATTTAAACAATATTTTCTTCACATTTTTCTTGAAGTTTATATTACATGATTGATATTTTGGTTCATATCACACGTTAGATTGTGAGTGAATGATTGTGTAACAAGGAGTAAAAAAATAATATTAAAAATAAAAGGAAAAAAGGGCATGTAACCTCTCTTGGATGGTGCGATCCAATCTCTCTCCTCATTCCTTTCAAGAGTGTAAACTTTATTTGTTCTTCGTGCGTTATTGCACATATTCAAGCTCACAAGAAGTAATGTTATCGTTTCGAGACCATTTTGGTAAGTCAATTTTCAAATTCATTTTTAGTCAGAATTTCATCTATTTTCTTACCAATCTCTTGAAATGTGTTGGAAAAAGAATATTAAAATGATTCCTATGTTCTAGAAAATCTAAGAAAATCATTAAATTTTTTTCTCATTTATTAACCAGATATTTGAGTAAGTGAGTAGCCATTTTTTAAAAAAAATCCTGGCTCAAAGTAATTGTGAATAGAACCAAAAAAAAAAACATAGGGGAAAAACATTGAGTGGTACAACCTAAATAGAGAAGAAAAAATGGAAAATTTGAGAAATTATTATTGTTTGGACCAGTGAATACAATTCGTGGAATTTGACTTTTACTGAGGCAATTAAGTTTATGTTCAAAATAAGTGAAGCCTCGATATAAGTGAGAACAAATTCGAAAGATGAAAGCAAGTAAATTTGGAGTTAGATAGAAATTTGGCTAAGGTCAACCAAGTAAGTGGTCTTATTATTAATTCGGCCGGACGACTTACCTTATGTATGATGACACATGCCCAGTGGCCTTTGCATGTGTCATTTATGATTTATGTTATAGGATGATGTAATGATATTGTATGATGATGTGATGATGTTATATGATGATACGACAACGTTATATGATGATGTAATGATGATGTAATGATGTTGTATGATGATATGACGATGTTATATGATGATGTAATGATGTTGTATGATGATGTGATGATGTTATATGAGGATGAGACAACGTTATATGATGATGTAATGATGTTGTATGATGATGTGATGATGTTATATGAGGATGAGACGACATTATATGATAATGTAATGATGGTATGATGATGTGATGATATGACATGATGACATGATGATAATGATGCATGATAACATGACGATGTAAGATGTATGATGATGAGATGATTTAATATGACGTTATTCCATATTAAGATGATGTGCATATATTAAATATCATGATGCATTAGGATGAAGATTTTCCTAAGACATAACCCTAGTTAATGTTAATGATGATGATCGTATGAGGCCATGCATGTTATTTAGAGTAATATGAAAACGAGTATAGGGTTGTGTCATAAAGATGATTTAAACATGAAAACTATAAGAACCTCATGCATTATGTGTATACATGTACCTCGGGTTACTTTCCTATTTATGATGATGATGAGTATGGACGCGTACACTATGATGATGATGATGATCATGCTTTGCATGATACTCAGGGGTTTACTGACCTCTAGATGTCGCTACGGGCAGCTAGCTCGACTATGATAGGTCTAGGGGGAGTGTGAACCGCCTGGGGATCCACACTCGCACGTGTGGGTCATGTGTAAGGAAGTACTATACATCCAATTTTGTTCGGATTGGAGCCCACCCCTATGATGGTTTTAACAATAGGTACCTAGATCATGAGTGGCATGTGTTTGCATTTCCTGACCTTAATAGTGGAGTCACTTACTCAGTATTTCTTAAAATACTCCAGCCGTGTGCTACTTCTATTTCAAGTAAAGGCAAGACACCCGTGTACGGCTGATGAAAGTATTGCAAGTAGAGACCATGACACGTGCATAGAATATTAGTATTTCATTTTCTTAGATTCAAGATAGTATAAGATGTTCTTAGATTTCTTTATATTGTTTTAAAGATACTTTCAAACATGGAAGTCCACGACAATGTTTTAATATGAATTTTTAAATGTTTAGTTCCACATAAGATCATAGACTATGATGGCAGTAGCAACTTTAAGTTACTAGAAATCCAGAGTCGTTACAGATGGAATAACATGTATTCCAAACTCTCATCAGGATCACACAATTTCATCGCTTGGTCCACTAATAGGTCAATTCCAACATGGGATTAGGTCAACGCGTCATTCACATTACAAACTAATGATCCTCTCATCAGGAGATCACATAATTTCAGTACTTGGTCGGTTAACAGGTCAATCTCGACATGGGTACATGTCAAACCTAACACGTTAGACCTTCCTATGGGTTGTTACATGCATCACCATGCTAAATTAGTTTTTATAATACATAACAAAATGGGGTTTAATGAAGAACTTTGAGTTGTCATTATTAGAACAAGGGTGTGCATTTGTGTTGATTCATTTTCTTATTGTTCTTCTCCAAATGCATACATCACTCTTACACAAGTGGGAATAGACCACCACCAACCAAAACATTACAAATTTAAGCATCATTACATATTTCATGATGAAAACACAAAGAGATTTGGAAGAACTCAACCAAATTCATATGTGGAATATGGTGAGTTTGAAGAAGCACTTTAAAACCCTAATGTCCTCTCCAAAGTGGGTCTAGCATGTCTCATATGTTTGAGTGGCATCATCTCAAACCTTCTATTTCAAACATAATGAAGCTCAACCCACAACTTTATATCCACCACAAAGTGTTTCTCATCTAAAATTATTACTTCTTGGCCAACAAAAAGACACCATTTTGTTTTGTGTCATATTCACTACTAACTTTGGTCCCTCCTTCTTACCAAACATGAGTGTGTTCCACCTCACATTCTAAATGGAGTTTGGTAGAGATTCTACTATGTGTTCTCTTTATTGTATTATGCTCTAAATACTAAGTTTAAGCTCCTCAAACATGGGCACTTACATACATCTTTGTCTCACGACACGAGAAAAGATTTAAATATCATTCTGGTCATAGAGCGTTTTAGGGTTCGTAAACTTTCAAAATGTCTATTTGACCCTTGATTTTTAACATCATTCTATTTTGGTCTAAATCTCTATCTTGTGTCTGACTAATGTAGCCTGAAGTTATGTGTGAGATCCTAGTCTGGTATGCCAACGAGAGGACACTAGGCTCTAAATGGGGTGGATTGTGAGATCCCATATCGGTGAAACATTTTTTATATGGGTGTGGAAATCACTCCCTAACAAACATATTTTAAAAACATTGAAAGGAAGTCCGAAAAAGAAAGTCTAAAGAAAACAATATGTGCTAGCGGTAGAGTTAAATTGTTACATCATGCTTAAGTTTGAACAAGTTATACAAAATAATATTTTTTTTAGAGGAAAAAAAATAGAAATTAAAATAATATTTAATAATTGAAAAAACGGTTTGATTTAAAATATGATAAGTAGACCTTATCCGGTGATTATAGATGTCAAATCAAATGTGTATTTTCTAAATAATAAATAAATTAATTAACATTTAAAAATTTTGAATAAGTTTCTTATTCAAAACAATTATTAAAAAAAAAAAAGCAGGTAAGTTTTCAATATGATAAAAATATTTTTTAAAAAGAAAAAAGTGCTTAAATATTTTATTTACAATAAATAAATAAATAAATATATATATATATATATTATGAATCTATAATAATATTTATGTAATTTTGAGTATAATAATAATTAATTTTTATTAAAAAATATTGTCGTGTTGAATTGGACGACTTCCACTATATCATCATAACTACTATTATATAAAATCTATGAATAATGTACTTTTTAGCCGCCTCTCTTTTACGAATGAATCGATGATGACGAATTTAAATATTAAATTATAAAATTTTTATATATTTAATAAAAATATATTCCGTTATTATAATAATAACGATGATTATTATAATGTATAAAGGTTTGGACCAAAGTGTTTATTATATGTTAAGTATTGAAGTGAGGTGTGACATAAATATATGAGATTATGAAAATTTTATGTTTGGAATATGGGAATTTTGAGATTATTTAAGGGTTAAATTGAAACGTGGAATCTTATGATTGGTTGCTATTTTGTGGGGTGGTGGTAGTTGAAAAGTCCACTTATTATTATTATTATTATTATTTTCTTTTCAAAATAAATATCCAACGAACCATTATAATAGGCCTAATATTTTAATATTATTGCTAAAGTTTTTATATGTAATTACTATAATTCGTATGGTTAATAAAATTATTAATATTGAGCTTATAAAATATATATATATATATTCTTTTTAAATATGTAGTCAACGTGACATAAATATATGAACATTATTTAACTAAAAAATAATTAAATAAAGGGCGAGTAAGAGCAATAAATTTTAAAAAAATTAAATTTATAGGATAAAAAGATAAAAAAGGATAATCACAAATTAATTAGGTAAATAAAGTAAAAAAAATAACTTTGAAATTAATAATACTTTTGTGAAAGTTAACCTAAACCCGGTCCTTTAACACGGATTAGAATTTCACCGAATTCAAATTTTACCATGTCTATGCTCTGAAATGGAAAAAAAATGTTACTTTGTCTAGTAATTAAATTATTTTACTAGTTCGAATAAAATTTTATAGAGTATGTGGCGGGCATTCTTTCTTTTAATGGTTAAAGATTAATAAGTATTTTTTATAATTAACTCGAGCACAATTCAGTAAAAATATATATCGTCGACTCAATAAAGTACAAAGTTTTAAATTTCTGCCCTCCCGTGTTGAACTCAAAAAATACTTTAACTAATTTAATTGAAGATGACTAAGCACAATAACGGTCAATACTTTAACAATAAAATGTTTTTAATTTAATTTTCTTTTTTGTTAATTTAATTGTTTTTATGAATAATTTTAATTACAATTTTCAAAAACTATGGTACACACATTTAACGTCAATCTTAATTAGAAAGGAAGGGTATATACGGGCCGGATTAGATTAAAAAATATATTTTTTTTTAACTCACGAACTGGCTCAAATTTTCAATTTTCTAAAAATTCAATACCCAAACGATTAAAAGAACTAACTCAACCTAACTTTTATGGTATAAACGGGTCGAGTTCTCGAATCTCTTAATGGAAACCACCCACGCCCTTTCAAAAACTCTCCCAGCTTTCACTCCCTCAATCCCTATTATGCAACACACACACCCGAGAAAGAGAGAAGCGTACGTGCATATCGCAGTCATGAAATTCATTGGCGCGTCCCCATCCTTGAATTGGTTATTGCGCGGAGACAAAAAGCGTAGAATATCCCATGGTAAGTCCAATCGCATTTGTTTTTCTTTATATTCACGCCAGTTGAAAAAATTAGAAGAGAGACCATAAACACCCCTAATCCTAATCCCATAGTTTATATTTTAAATATTGAAATCACCTTCTTCGTCTATATAAAAATATAGTCCGTAAATAAATAAGCACCATAATTAGGTTAAATATGCATACACACCCCAAACAAAATGCATTTATCTTTTTCAGTTCCTCAATCATAAGAATTTCAAATTTTCCTGAAATATATGTGAGTGAGGACAAAGTATCCTATAAAAATTAGTGTCAATCTTTGATGACAGTTTTCACTCGTTAAAAGTGAGAAATAAGTAATCTGATTATAGAAAATTATAAAATAAAAATGATTATTTACACGCAAAACAAAAACGACAGTAATTAAATATAAAAATCAACTTATTTGTTAGAAAAAATATATACATATTTGAGAAAATATTTGAGATAATTATTTCTAAATTAGTTTAGTAAAAGTCAATGGTAAATATATATATATATATATTGACAAACCTCCTATTAATATTATTATCCAAAATAAATAATTAAAAAAAGGAAATGAAATAAACCATTTTGAAGCAGCCGTTATTATAAAAAAGAATAAAATAAATAATAATATATTGAAGAAATTAATTTGGTGAAGCTGATCGTGCAGAAGAAGGCAACCAAAATAAGAAACAATTGAACCTCAAGACACAGCAGCTCAATATGAAGTCAAATCAGGAGCTGCCACGTGTAAAGTCAAAGATAGATGAAGTAAGCGCAGACGTCAATATAGATATATATATATATTTTAAAAAAAAAAGAATTATTAATATTAAATAATTTGGGTTTTAAAATCCATGGCTTCTAGAATTGCTCACGCCAAAGGATTCGGTGCTTTTAACACACAAAATCAAATCCAAACTCCAAATTAAATATTAATTCCTTAAATTTTTTCAATTGAAATTATTAAAAAAAGGAAATTTGGTTAAAAGTCTTCGTCATCAATGCAAATATTTAAACACCTTCTTTTAAATAATATATTTTTCTATTTTAATTTTTAAAATTTTTTAAAAAAATTAAATTAATTAAAAAATAATTCTAAAATTATGTAGAAGTATTCGATATAATTATATTATTATTGAGAACGTGCCTGAATATTAACAGAAGGTATAATTTAATGTCTAGAGTCGAAATTGAAACATTTATATTTATAAATTTAAATTTGGTATTTATTTTATTTTTAAAAAATAGATGAATTAAAATCCGTTAGAAAACAAATAGGATTTTGTAGCGTGGCTTTACAAGATTCATAGTATTTAAGAAAGTTGACCAAGTAATTTCAATCTTTTATTTTATTTTTTTTTAAAAAAAGGCATCCAAACTAGAGAGGTGATTTTACCAATTTAACCCCCCAAGAAGATTCTTTTGGAACACAAGATTTAGATGCTCAAATACTTCAATTAAAAAATTGAATAAGGATATTTTTGGGCTTCAAAATATCGTTTAGTTGACTCTTCTTTTTTACATTATTATTATTATTATTATTATTATTATTATTATTATTATTATTATTATTATTATTATTATTATTATTATTATTATTATTATTATGATTATTTATAAAATCGTCAATTAATATTAAGGTATACACTTAGACAACTCGATATATCAACGATTTGTTATAAGTGATTTATGTATGAATCTTTATTATTAAATAAATATACGTATTTACTAAAAATATGATTACTTATATTTATTTATAAAATTTAAAATTTTAATTTATGTCGTTTTTTTATACCATAATTGTCAAATCTAATGACGTTAATATATATAAATAAAAAAAATAATTTTTTTTTTTTAGAGGAGTTGGGTGAATTTGTAAAGATAGAATAAGATAAAAAGAATGTCAACTTAGTTAATATTTTTTTAAAATATGACATTAATATTCTGTTATTATATATTTTAATTATTTCATTAAAAAAATGAAATAAAGAAGACAAGTTCATTAAGAATGACTTATTTCCACATGCAAATAATGATTCTCTATTGCTTCATAAATAAGATAATAATAATAATTTTAAATAATGAAATAAAAACCTTAAATATTCTTTTTTTTTTTTTTAAATACCTTAAAAGTTAAATAAATATAGTATTTTATGTTTAATTCCTGAAAAAGAAAATTCCTTAAAATTTATTCTGATTTTATTTTCTTTTCTAGAAAATGACTGCTATATATGATAAAATAATTTACTCAAATAATTTACTGTAAATTTGCTTAAAACCATTTTTATTTACTGTTTTTTTCGTTTGCATCAAGGATCCCGAAAGAGGTATTTTAGAGAAAGGAGTGAAGAGATCGAGAGGTATTCGATTATTGTTTTATTATATTTTTTTTACTGTTCTTACACTTACCGATATTTCTTTTTCTTATGCTTACGGATTAGTAGTTATCATAAGATTTGAAATATTTCTTTCGAATCTTCTAGTTCTCTTCTTTATGTTGTTTGATCAACTCATAGTAGTTATCGAACTTTAGAAGCAAAGGAAAAATCTAAAACTTACCATAACATTTATGTTTTTGTCACGAGTGACGTTTAATATATATTATTGGATTTATTAGAAAAAATGGAAATTATAAAATATATATATATATATATATATATTTAAAATAAATAAAAAAGTTGGTAAATTAAGAATTTTTATTAGATTGAATTTCGTTATTATGTTTGCAGCGCAAGCCAGGGGCTTACACAGGTGATGTTCATGGCGCCACCGAATATGGACTTTTTTTTTTAATTCAACTTTCTCTCTCCTTTCTCTTCTAATATGATTCAAAATTTCATCTTTTTCTTTCCTTGTTCTTCCACACCTATAAGTACACCAAACCCACTTCACATTTCTCTCAAAATCTCTACTTTTTCTTCATTTTCCCTTCTTTGAAGGAGAAACAGAGTGTTTGCTCTGTTTTTATGATTGGTTTTTTCTCAAGGGTTGTAAAACAGAGTGTTGAAGATGGACAATGGAGAGATTTATAGAGTGAGCAGTACGCGTATGAACAGCTCAACTATATGGAGGAACAGCGCCATGGATGTGTTTTCCAAGTCATCTCGTGATGAAGATGATGAAGAAGCTCTTAAATGGGCTTCCATTGAAAGGCTTCCTACTTATTTACGTGTTAGGAGAGGGATTTTGTCTCTTGAAGGTGAATCTGCTAGAGAAATCGATGTTCAAAATCTGGGTTTGTTGGAGCGGAGGAACATCTTGGAACGGCTTGTCAAGATCGCTGAGGAAGATAATGAAAGATTCTTACTCAAATTGAAGAACAGAATGGAAAGGTATTGTTTGTTTATGAAATGGGTTATGTTTTTTTTGGTGTTTTGTTGAATTGGAAGGTGGGTTTTGTAGAGTTGGGCTTGATCTTCCTGCCATTGAAGTTCGATTTGAGCATTTGAATGTTGAAGCAGAGGCTCATACAGCCGACAGAGCTTTACCAACCATTTTCAACTTTTCTCTCAACATGCTTGAGGTAGCTTTCTTTTCTTGTTCTTACAGCTTTTTATGGCCAAAACTTCTAATATTTTGACTCTCTTTCAAGGGGTTTCTGAGCTACTGTCATATCATCCCAAATAGAAAGAAACATCTATCAATTCTTCATGATGTTAGTGGAATCATCAAGCCAGGAAGGTATATTGATATTGATATTGGTATTGATTTGATATTAACAATCATGAAATGCTATTACCTTAAGCTTTTGATTTCATGGCATTTGCAGAATAAGTCTTCTTTTGGGGCCGCCGAGCTCCGGCAAGACGACGTTACTCCGAGCATTATCTGGAAAGCTTGGGAATGATCTCAAAGTAAGACAGAAAAATCCCATCTCTCAAAAGATTTTGATTCTAAATTTGAGCTGATTGTGGTTGGTTGTTTGTATTTGACAGGTTTCTGGGAGAGTTACTTATAATGGACATGGAATGAATGAGTTTGTTCCACAAAGAACATCAGCTTACATTAGCCAACAAGATCTTCACATTGGAGAAATGACTGTGAGAGAAACGTTATCATTTTCAGCGAGATGTCAAGGAGTTGATCAACGTTATGGTGAGTTTACAACACCATTCATGTTTTGTTCATGAAATTCTTACGAAGTTATTGTAAATCCCAACATTTTTTTCTCTGTAGATATGTTAACAGAGCTATCAAGGAGAGAAAAGGCTGCAAATATTAAGCCTGACCAAGATCTTGATATCATCATGAAGGTTGATATCCAAATTCCATATCCATTTTGGGTTTGGCTTGTCTTGTGTTAATATCATTGGGATTTTGCAGGCGGCTGCTTTAGGAGGACAAGAGACCAACGTTGTGACAGATTATGTTCTTAAGGTGAAAACTTGTTGTAATGATAATCAAACAATGTCTGTGTGTAATCTAATGATTGTTTAAACAAAACAATGCAGATTCTTGGATTAGAAATCTGTGCTGATACAATGGTGGGAGATGAAATGTTTAGAGGCATCTCTGGTGGGCAAAAGAAGAGGGTAACAACCGGGGAGATGCTGGTCGGACCGGCTCGAGCTTTGTTCATGGACGAGATATCAACAGGATTGGACAGTTCGACGACGTACCAGATTGTTAATTCATTGAGACAATCCATTCAAATTCTGAATGGAACTGCATTGATATCTCTTCTTCAACCTGCCCCTGAAACTTATGAGCTGTTTGATGATATAATTCTGATATCAGATGGACAAGTTGTGTATCAAGGTCCACGCGAAAACGTGCTCGAGTTCTTCGAACATATGGGATTCACTTGTCCTCAGAGGAAAGGAGTAGCAGATTTCTTACAAGAAGTAAGCTCAATTGGAGTTTGGCTGTCCTGTTTTTTAATGTATCTGTTTGGTTTTGTGATGGAAACTGTTTTGTTTTATAGGTGACCTCAAGGAAAGATCAAGAACAGTATTGGGCTAAGAGAGATGAGCCTTATAGATTCATCGATGTGGGAGAGTTTTCTGAAGCATTTCAATCGTTTCATGTCGGGAAGAAGCTTGGTGATGAACTTGCTATTCCATTTGACAAATCTAAAAGTCATCCAGCTGCTTTAACAACAAAAACGTATGGTGCTACCAAGAAGGAACTGT
The DNA here is from genome assembly GCF_002738365.1 of Cucurbita moschata. Lineage (NCBI taxonomy): Eukaryota > Viridiplantae > Streptophyta > Magnoliopsida > Cucurbitales > Cucurbitaceae > Cucurbita > Cucurbita moschata. The sequence goes on along the minus strand of NW_019268526.1, from coordinate 934,098 downwards.
TGAAAGCATGCATTTCAAGGGAGTTTTTGCTGATGAAAAGGAACTCATTTGTGTACATTTTTAAGTTAACTCAAGTGAGTATGAGTTGCATAGTTCATGTCTTTATCCACTATGTCTGAAAGAACATGTTTGACACAATGTTTGTTCATTTTTCAGCTGATTATCATGTCTTTTGTGGCAATGACGTTGTTTTTCCGAACGAAGATGCACCGAAGGACGACGGACGACGGATCAATTTACATGGGGGCGATGTTCTTTGCGATTTTGATAATCATGTTCAATGGTTTCTCTGAGCTAGCTTTGACAATCTTGAAACTTCCTGTGTTCTACAAGCAAAGGGACTTGCTGTTCTTTCCGGCTTGGGCATATTCACTTCCCACATGGATTCTTAAGATCCCTATTACAATTGTTGAAGTAGGGATTTGGGTAGCAATGACTTACTACGTAATCGGATTCGATCCAAACGTCGAAAGGTGAGGCAAAATGAAGAACATTCAACACCAAATTTGATGATTACCTGCTTGATAACATTAAGCTACATGATGAACTTGCAGATTCTTCAAGCAGTTTCTGTTGCTGTTGTGTGTGAACCAAATGGCGTCGGCTCTATTTCGTTTAATCGCATCGTTAGGACGAAATCTCATCGTTTCAAATACATTTGGATCATTTGCTTTACTAACAGTTCTTGTTTTGGGTGGATTCATCATAGCTCGAGGTTGGATTCGAGTAACTAACGTGTTTTCAATGCCATTTCATCAGAAAAATTACTGATATACACAACTTCCCTTCCTTTGTGTTTAGAAAACATTCATCCCTGGTGGATTTGGGGTTACTGGATCTCTCCAATGATGTATGCACAAAATGCTATAGGTGTCAATGAGTTTCTTGGCCATAAGTGGAGTCATGTAAGTAAATGGCTTTCTGATTTGTGCATACTAACAACTATAGCGCTGACTCTCCTCCTCCTCCTCGTCGTTGTTGCAGTTGGCGCCGAACTCGACCGAATCACTCGGAGTTGTGGTACTTAAATCACGTGGGATCTTCCCAGAAGCTAGATGGTATTGGATTGGGGTTGCAGCTACAATTGGATATATTTTGCTATTCAATTTTCTTTTCACTATCGCGTTGAAGTACCTCGATCGTAAGTAGTCGAAGCTCGACTTGTTATGCACTCGAACGTGTCTTGATTATTGATATTTGAGTTTGAATTTTGTAGCTTTTGGGAAGCCTCAGGCTATTCTGTCCTCTAAAGAGAGCTCAACTGAGAAAAGTGTGAAGAAATCTGAAGATGTTCAAGAAGGAAATAGCAGTTATAATGCAGAGAGGAGTGAGAATGAGGTTAGTTTATCATCAAGAACATCATCTGCAAGAGTTGGAAGCATTAATGAAGCTGATAGGAACAAGAAGAGAGGAATGGTTCTTCCTTTCGAACCGCATACGATCACGTTCGACGAAATTCGATATGCAGTAGACATGCCACAGGTATATATATGATATGATATGATATGACATGAACAACTATTTACACGACTCTGATGTGCTAATGTCATACATAGGAAATGAAATCAGAAGGCGTTACTGAGGACCGACTCGAACTATTGAAGGGTGTGAGCGGTTCGTTTAGGCCCGGAGTTCTAACGGCCCTGATGGGTGTCAGTGGTGCTGGAAAAACAACTCTTATGGATGTGTTAGCCGGGCGAAAAACTGGTGGATACATAGATGGAAACATCACCATTTCCGGGTATCCTAAAAATCAAGAAACGTTTGCTCGGATTTCGGGATATTGTGAACAAACTGATATACATTCTCCGCACGTTACGGTCTACGAATCACTTGTTTACTCGGCGTGGTTGCGGTTGCCTCCTGATGTTGATAATGCTACCAGAAAGGTGAAGTTCAACACATTCCTTATCACTTTTTTTGTCACCAATTTTGGTTTGATCATGTGCAGAGCCTGTTTTGTTTATGATTTGCAGATGTTTGTTGAGGAAGTTATGAATCTTATTGAGCTCAACCCAATAAGAGATTCAATTGTTGGATTGCCTGGAGTCAATGGACTTTCAACTGAGCAACGCAAGAGATTAACCATAGCTGTTGAACTTGTTGCAAATCCATCTATAATATTCATGGATGAACCAACTTCTGGGCTTGATGCTCGAGCAGCAGCCATCGTAATGAGAACGGTCAGGAACACAGTCGACACAGGCCGAACCGTCGTCTGCACCATTCACCAACCAAGCATCGATATATTTGATGCTTTTGATGAGGTATAATATAATAAACTACCCTCTCAATCACAACACTCCAAATAGCTGATCATTTCAGATCATGTTCTCTTGCAGCTTTTCTTGTTAAGACGTGGAGGTGAAGAGATATACGTCGGTCCCATTGGTCGACATTCGATCCATTTGATCGATTACTTCGAGGTATCGTTTCATATCGTATAAACACTTCCATTTTCGAGCCGAAAAACATCTAACGTAGCCTTTCATTCAATTCATTACAGAGCATTGAAGGAGTTCCAAAGATCAAAGATGGGTACAACCCTGCAACATGGATGCTTGAAGTCACCACAGCATCTCAAGAAGCAAATCTTGGAGTGAACTTCAACACATTATACAAAAAATCAGAGCTTTTTAGGTAAGTAAATGGCAATCATTATGATCTTAACACAAAAAATGCAAGAATTTGAAGTATGAACAAACAAAATTATGCAGGAGAAACAAGGATTTGATCAAACAACTAAGTGTTCCAAGTGAAAACTCCAAAGAGTTGTATTTTCCCACTAAATACTCCCAATCTTTCGTGGTTCAATGCATTGCTTGCCTATGGAAACAACATCTTTCGTATTGGAGAAACCCATCATACAGTGCTGTGAGATTCTTGTTCACAACAATCATAGCCTTGATGTTTGGAACTATCTTCTGGGATCTTGGATCCAAGAGGTAAAAGGAACACACAAACATTCCCTTAATGAACTGATACTCAACTTTAAAAATTGATATCATATTGGCTATTTCAGAGACAACCAGCAAGATCTTTTCAATGCCATGGGCTCCATGTATGCTGCTGTTCTGTTCGTTGGAGTACAAAACGCTACATCAGTTCAACCAGTTGTGGCCATTGAAAGAACTGTGTTTTATAGAGAAAAAGCAGCAGGAATGTACTCAGCATTGCCATATGCTTTTGGACAGGTAATTAAAACGAACATCGATAACTGTGATGTCCCATGTTGGTTGGGGAGGAGAACAAAACACCCTTTATAAGGGTGTGGAAACCTTCCCCTAGCAGACGCGTTTTAAAAACCTTTAAGGGAAGCTCGAAAGGGGAAGCCCAAAGAAGATAATATCTCCTAGCGGTGGACTTGGGCTGTTACAATAACGTTTCGGTTTAGAAAGGAATATGCAAATTTGAGTTTTTTCTTCTTTTTTTGATGCAGGTTGTGATTGAACTTCCATATATATTCATCCAAACAATTGTGTATGGAGTTATAGTGTATGGAATGATTGGATTTGAATGGACTGCAGCTAAGTTCTTTTGGTACATTTTCTTCATGTACTTCACTCTTTTGTACTTCACATTTTATGGGATGATGACTGTGGCTGTAACCCCTAACCACAACATTGCTGCCATTGTTTCATCTGCTTTCTATGGCTTTTGGAACCTATTCTCCGGGTTCATCATCCCTCGAACGGTGAGTCCGTTTCTTTTCCCTCTGATATCACATTCGAAACAATCGAACCTAACGTTCTAACATATTTTGATCCCGAAACGTGCGACAGAAAATCCCAATATGGTGGAGATGGTACTACTGGATATGCCCTGTGGCATGGACACTATATGGGTTGGTGACATCCCAATTTGGGGACATAGAAGACCGAATGGACTCGAACCAAACCGTGGCCGAGTTTGTGAGAAGTTACTTCGGGTACAAGTATGACTTTTTGGGGATTGTTGCAGCAGTTCATGTGGGGTTTACAGTGTTATTTGGGTTCATCTTTGCGTTCTCTATCAAGGTCTTTAATTTCCAAAATAGGTGATTCAAAACAATAAACACTTTAGTAATGTTGTGAGGAATGATATGAAAGTGTAGCTTATTCAACTATTTTTTGTTCTTTTACTCATTAAGCTTGTAAAGAAATAAATGTTTTGTGTTCTCTAAATATATAATAAAATATTTTTTTATAGATGATTATTCAATCAAATGCAACTACTCGTTCCCCTGACATTAGGGCTGATAATTCATCTTATGACTCATTCCTTCGGTCGAGCGTTCTTCGTACGTCGATCAATCTATCAAAGATCGCTTTGTCAGTGTCTGATTTTTTGTTGTCTAAGCACAAAAGAAATTATGTATCTACTTATCGTCTTTTTGCCCCTGATAACACAAGTTTTATGATCTTCAACGCGATGCCACCGTCATCCATACGGGGGCTTTACCTTTGCCTAAAATGTAAGAGTAGCACTTAGCTTGAGTATTTTTTAAGAAAAGCTAGTCCTAGCAAAATTGGATGTGTAATACTTCTCTATACATAACTCATGTTCACCAGGTGGGTTTGCACACTCCCTAGACCTAGCTTGTCGGTCTAGCACTCGCTGATGAGCTCTATATCGAACACCTCATAATACATGATGCAAACAAACCTCCATATATCTATAATATAGTAAGTGTGTGAGTTATGCTTACATAATTCTCATGCGTTCGTTCATACATAGCTTAGCTTTCATATGGAGATTTATGCATCTTAGACACTTTTATACAACATGGTATGATCATATTATAATATAGCTTTTATTCATGACGTGGCCCATCTAGCATGATGTATCATAACATAGTCAAACATGCATAACGTGGCTTAACATAGCTTAATTGTTTTATGTAAGGACCACAGGGCATGTGTCATCATACAAAAAAATAATTCTTCAAACCAAATCCATAATGGAGTCATTTACTTGGTTGGCCTGAACCGAAATTAACCAATAATACTAAAGATGGTTTGAGATGCTGCTTATCGTTCATTCTAACCTATATTACCCACAAGGTATCTTAATTTGAGCAATTTAGGGTTAAATTGTTAAACGCCTCCAATAAGGTCAAAAAAACCAACTCTAGAATGATCGAAAATGGAGGAAACGATAGCAAATACCCTATTCCAAGCCGAATAAGCAATCAAGTTGAGTCAAGAGTTAAGCCGAATTGTTGGAGCCGGGCGTAGAGAGATCGACTAAACAGAGCCATACGCAAGTCGTTGTCTAACGCCCCTAATTTTCTTGCCTAATTAAAGACGTCGTTACATGATTGCCTTAATTTACAAATTTGAAATAAAACATTTGCAAATTAAGTCATGGATCTACGCATTTAATTTTAAACAAGAATATATAAATGATATAGCTTTTGAACCGGAAATATACGGTAACCACCTATCAACTATTAAAATAAAAATTATTGCATACTACTGCCTTATCTTGTTCGCCAAGCAACTACCTCACGACTTGTACCTTAACAGAGTTCACTACCTAACTCAACCCAATCGTTAACTATAAATCTCAAATATAAAATTCAGAAGTCAAACTACATCACTAACATTTGTTACAAACGTCAAATATTCTTAATATTAATAATAATCTTAAGAATAGGACAGAGTTGGGTTGTAATCCTATTTTCATGATGGTCGAGTTGACTCAATAAAAAAATGTCAGTTCATAAACAGACCCGAATTTTCAGTTTTTCAAAAAATTCAGCTTAGTTCAAACACAAAAACATCTAACCAACCCGACATTTATAATTTAGGTTAAGTTATCCAAATTAATTGAATTTTTTATACATTTATGATGCAATTGTTTAAGATAGACTTTAGATAATATTAATTATTATAGAAATTTTATTTTATAATAATGACAAATCAAAATTTTGACTTCGAACATTCCAATTTCTTCCGCCGCAATTCACGGAGTCTGTCATTACTATTTTATTATATTCATAATTATTCTCACACGCCACGTCATCACCCTCTCAATTTTTTTTTTTTTTTTTTAATTATTTGTTCATATTTTATTATATATTCTCATATAAAGACAAGAATTTCCACGTATTACTCTTAAATCATCGTCATGTTTGTTGTAGTAATTAAACCTTCATTTTTAGTCTTCCAAATGCTAAACTTTATTAAGCATTTTATATTTATTTTACAGCTCGGAAGTTCACCGTTGCAATAGACTAGACAATGTTTTGCCGTACATAACATACCAACAACCAGAACAACAACTCGTCGTTTGACTTAGCTTGTTGAAGAAGAAAAAAAGTTTCAACATTTAAAACGCTCTTGTTAAAGATGAAAAAGGTCTCACAGTTCATCGAAAAGCACACCGTCGAAGAATATGAAAATTTTGCACTAAACCCGCGTTGTTAGCCTTAATACCCTAAAAAAAATTAATATGAATCCGAGCAGTTATGAAAAATATTACCCTTTTTTTTCTTTACCATATTTTCAATTTTGCAATAATGACAAGTAAACCATAGGGATATGTATAGTTTCTTACTTGGTTGGGCCATTGACCAACCTCAAATATTTTTAAAAGTTGGACATTTATATAAATTTGGGCAAATAAATCAACGTCAAAATAGAAAAATAGCGGTTGATTTAGAGTCAAAATGAATAAATGACACGGAATGATTGTGAGCATACAATCTAAAAACATAAAATTGCGAAGAAACTTAGTCCGGCATTTTGACTTTTAAGGAGGCATTTCAACCATTATAATCTTTGTAATAGTTTTTTTTTTTTTTACCATAATTAATCGTTATATAAATGTAATCTTAAAATAAATAAAAAGTGGTCGTAACTCTAATTTATCATTCGCCTACAATTTATAACCATTCCAAAGTAAATGAACTTAGTTTGAATCTATTCATACCTTTCGAGCCAATCAAATAGGTCTATTAAGTAAAGAATCAAATTTTATTGGCATGGGAGCATTTATAGAAATGAAGATAATAATGAACAAAAATATACAACTATGAAACTTTCTTAAATGAGAAGAATTATTAGTTCATCTACAAATGGTCAAATTCAAATAAATAAATAAACGCTCAAATTCATTGACTTATTCACCTTTTCTTCATTGACCTCTTCTTATATGCCTTTCTACCAAATCTTTACCTAACTACGGTTAAATTTTTATATCGACCAAATTCAAACTTTTAAAACGGTGAGATCCCATGTCGATTGGAGAGGAGAACGAAACATTCTTCGTAAGAGTGTAGAAAGCTTTCCACTCACCAAAACATTTAAAGACTCTTAGGCTAATAACATTGCTTATAAAGATGTGAAAACCTCCTCCCTAACAGACCATTTTCAAATCGTGAGGCTAATGTCATACGTAGTAGACAAGAGAACGAAACATTTCTCATAAGGGTGTAGAAACCTTTCCACTAACAAACGCATTACAAAACCGTTAGACTAATAACATTGCTTATAAAGATGTAGAAACCTCTCCTCTAACGGATGGCATTAGTGAGGAATTCAATCATATAAACACAAATATCATGATGATTCAAGAAATAATATGAATTTGAATAAGTTTGTCGAGCAATGGGAAGCAAGCTAGTCCTGAAAAATGCTCATCCCTTTACTGTCGAGGCTTACAATTCACCTTGTGATTCATTCCTTAATTTGAGCGCTCTCGATCAATCGAATCATAGGAAGGAGACTAAAAATGAATAACATGATCATAAAATAATAAAAGTTGCAGATATCCTACATGGTTACATATGAAGAAATGATGTGTTTCTATTCTTAATACAATTCTAACTAAAACAGCCCCAAGGCAATGGCTTTAGGACATGGTTTCCAAAGCAATAAAACAACAACGATGGCTTTATAAACCAGATAAAGAACTAAAGAACATTGCTAGATTCATATCAATCACCTCTCAAGGGAAAGAGAACGAACCTCCAATTTCATTTGCACCACTTGGGGGACTAATGGCCACCCAGAGAAGAGATATGGTGATCGCAATAAGTCCCGACCACACGAAAACAATGGTCGGCGTCCTTCCTCTTCTTCCCATGAGCCCCTTCGCGAACGGGTAGAGATGAACCAGAACCCAGAAACTGAAGAAAACACCACCTATCAAGCGACTCCACTGTGGAATTGTACTGTAGATTGTACGGCTGACCCCGACTGCAATGGCGATTAGGTTGATCATCATGATCGTAATAGGCGGAATCATGAGGGACGTCCATTTCACGATGTAGAGATCGGCAAATTCGTCGTCCACATCGTCACCAGCTGATTTGGATGTCAAGGTGAAAGAGATTTCAATCCCAGCAATGACTTTTAGTAAACCTTGAAGCACAGCAGCAAGATGAGCACTGGTGCCTCCAATCAACCAAAACTGCTCATTCCTCCACCATTCTTCTAATTCAATACCAGACCATTTAATTTCAAGAACAGCAAGCAGACATAAAGTGATGGTGATGCCTAAAAGATAGGTGAGGAAAGTGACATTTAGAGTCTGAACGATAAATTGACCCGAAAATAGGGAGAGTGCAGGGAGGAAACAGTAGACTATGAGGAAGATGGACGTGAACGGGTAGATTCCAACGTTAAGGTAGGCTATTCTTTGCAGAATCTTCATTCTTGAACTAGCCAAGAGTGCATTATTTCTGGAGAAGAAAATCTCCACCGACCCGGTAGCCCATCGGAGGACTTGATGTAGCCTATCAGTGAGATTAATGGGCGCAGTTCCACGAAAAGCATCACGTTTCGTTACGCAGTAAATGGACTTCCATCCCCTATTATGCATCCTGTACCCGGTGACCACATCTTCTGTGACAGATCCATAAATCCACCCAACCCGTTGGCCCCATTCGGTCTTATCTTCATACCAACAAGAAATGGCACTGATCGCCTCTGCAACAGTCGATGCATCCAGAAGCTCACGAGGAATGGTAAGAGCACCGGGAGGACGTCCATATTTCACAGCTGGGTGATCAGCTAATGGGCGTCCTTGAAACTCCGCAATTGGAATCGAATCAACAAGAAAAGCAGAATTTCCGAACCTTTTTGGGAACAAGGATAGGTCCATTTCTTCATCATCAGAATCACCCATTCTTAGGCCTCTATGCTCTTCAGAGCCATTTGCAAGCGATGTATGCTTTTTACGTTTACCAAAGCAGCAGCTACAACAACTCGGGTGCTGCTCTTTTGATCTATGCGGGTCAAAACCATAAAGGGCAATCCGTCTAAATAGACATCCTGTTCCGACATATACTGGACCTTGAAGCCCATCAAGGGCTCGCATGTTAACGTCGAAGAACACCGTGTTGTGATTGGCATATCGATCTGAAGGATCAATGCCCTCAAACCTTTGAGGGAACTGAACGTAACAAATACGATCGCCTCCACGGTCCATCATGAAACACATTCCTTCTCTCATTGCCTGGGAGTTGTAGATATAATGATCACAATCAAGGTTGAGGATGAATGGCCCATTTGACATAATAGCCGATGCTCGAACTAGAGCATTCATGGCCCCTGCTTTTTTGTTATGATCATAGCCAGGACGTTTTTCTCGAGAGACATAAACAAGTAAAGGAAGACGGATGTCAACCTCGGATAGGTCAATTAACTTAATTTCATCAGCACTTCCATGTAGCGGCTCATCACTCGGAGGTTTAAGCATCACCTGCATACGAGCGATTATTAGCAAGCCTCTACTTCCCAACTGTTTCTTCCAACATTTGTTTCTGTACTCCAAAAAAAAATCTAAAAACATATCTAATATGAATGAATGCAGAGAACATAAAAAGCTACAGCTACAATTTCACAAACAAAGTCAAATTTTCGTTTTCTTTTATTTCATTTTGACTTCGTGCCGGAATGATCGGCAAGCAGATGACGACAATATTGCAATGACCTTAAATAAGTACCTGTATTATACCAGCGTGGTCGCCCTTGGAATGCTCAGCAGAAGGTTGCATCCAAGTTCCAGGCCAATGGGTTCCGTCGGCCATCCATGTTGCTTTAGGAATCTTTATGGTCTCCAGAGGTTCATCATCAACCACGTTTTGCCTCTGACGCTTCATAGCTTTGATTTCCTCCCTTGCATGATAAGCATCAGATCGACGACGAATAGAATCAGGAAGTCCATTTATCCGAACCTTGAACTCATCGTACTCACGTTTCACACGTCTGCGATCCTTGACAAAATCGGATCGCACTTTATTCTTGAACGGATCTCTCTTCAAATTGAAGTAAGACTCGGGATTCCTAGGTTCAATATCATGCTTTCGACAGAAAGGAACCCATGTGTTAGCAAAACTTGCTGCTTCTGCCATGGCTTCAAAGGTTAGAAGTGCACCTCCATCATCCGAAACATAGCAAGCGAGCTTTTCAACAGGATAATCAGCAGCTAAAATTGACAAGATTGTGTTTGCAGTAACAAGAGGAGGCTCTTTTTCTGGGTCTGCAGTAGAAACAAAGACATCTATTCCTGGAAGATCAGATTTTCCAGTAGGATTACTAGGGCTAGGTGTTTCGAACTTCTCCTTCAGAACATTAAGATCCGTGGCTCGATTTATAGGGCAAAGCTTGGGCAATTGATCAAGAAGCCAAGAAAAAGCGAACCATATTTCACAAACAATTGACATTGCCCACAACCAATAGGCATCTGTGTTTGGATGTCGAATCCTCCAAGCCAAAAATAATCCAAGAATAACCATACGAACGAGAATTAGAAGCCTGTGAGGAAACGTATTGCATATCAAAAGTTAATCAGTCGTAACGGGAATGGAAAAATGAATTCGAGCACCAAAAATACAATTCAAATCATACCTATATGGGCTGAGAACAGCAGCACGAATCTTAAGTTTCCGTGTCAATGGCCTCCACGGTTTGTTCATAAATTCTTTTGGCTCAACAACCTCATCGTTTTGATCATTTCCATTTCCCATATCCCCTTCCTTTGGCCATATAGCATTTCCGTACCCGTAAGTACCCTTTGTTTCAAAAAGCCACCTATTATGATCAAAATCTCCAACACCGGTTTGACTCCTCACCATCATGGACTTAGTCGATTTCATTAATGACAATCTTCTCTCATTCTTCGACATTGTGCGTGTGGGAGGAAGTGGCAGCGGACGCCCATCTTCAACAGTTATTTCATCTGTATCTGTGTTCTTATATGGCTCCTTGCAACCAGGGCAGATAGCATTCCCTTGTTTAACGGCATCCACATAGCAATCTCGACATATCTTGAAATCACACTCACAGGGAAGAATGTCGTTACCACGTTCATCACTCATAACCTTTGCATCACACCCTGGTACTGCACAAGAAGATCCTTTCATGCCAGCCATTTGAGGATGGATTGCTTCAGATTCAATCACTTTATCCATAAGATGAGCTCGTGTCACGCTATTAAACCCCCCTGTAAATAGTGAATTCGAAACATATTGCTCTTCAACCTTCTGTGAAATGGATGGATCCATAGGTTGATTATCAGGTGTTGGTGGTATATGAACTGTGTAGTTTGTAAAATCACTACTCCCCAGCTCACTATCAAGATCATCCCTCGAATACCGAACATACCGACCAGAAGAAGTTCTCCGGGCAAACGTTACAATCTGAGTCATTGGATGCTTCTGTGCATCAGACACATCAGAAGATGATGACAGATTTGAACGGGTCAGCTTAAATGACTTAGACGCCATAACCAAACACTAACAAGCTTCTTCCCTGAGACTCTGCAATTACAAAATACAACAAAGCAAACCCGAATCAAGAATCCATCAGCACCATGTACAAGATCCTACCTAACAGCATCACAATAAAAGTAAATCGTTCGATCGATCTATTGAAAGCTTCCAAGAGCAGAAATGGCCGATTATCAAACAAATCAAGAACCCATCTAGCCGATGAAAAACCTAGCAGAGAACTCGTAGCCTACACTACATTGTCACAAAAGATGAACAACCTAGCAAAGGAACGAAGATGAACTCACACCTTTAACTCTGTTTATTAGCTAAACACCGAAGATCTAGCAGCTCAGCCGCGTCCGCCGCATGCAGTCGCCGATGATGAAGAAATCAAATTCAAACCACTAAACCCTCCTCCCGTATGAAGAGATCGAAGGAAGATGCAGAGAAAAAGAGGGGAAACACCCACAAATCATATGATAACAGAAGGGTTTTGGGATTAGTTTAATCCCTTCAAAGGAGATTAACTTTAATGGGGTTTTACAGAAATGGCAAGAAAGTTGAAGTGATAGCGTTTTCAGAAAGTCGTCTACCAGAGTAGACGAACAGCGGGCGATTCCTCACCGGCTCCTATCAAATATCTACCCGTCTCTGCTTCAAAACAAGGATTCAAGCTTATTCAGGAACCCGTTTTTCAACTCTGAATAAATTAATACAGAATTTTCAAATTGTAATGGGAGTGTCTGGCCTTTTGTTGCTTGGGTCTAATCCGGACAGGATGGAGTAGAATGCGGACATTATTGAAAAAGAAAAAGAAATTACTTTTTCTAATGTAAAGTTTTGTATATACTCTAAATATTCATTATATTCTATGTTGGCAGAGGCTAATTCATATCTTATCTACAAAATTGTGTTATTACAAGATATAATATTCTTATTTTCATTCGAAAATAACATGTTTTAGATTTTAGTGGGAGGGATTTTTGTTGATTACAGGATTAAATTTTGATGAATATCCCACCGAGGATATTGATAATGAAAAACTAGACTGTAAAATCTTAACAACAACATCTTCTCATCAAAGAATGTACGATTCTAAAAAAATTTTATGAAAGTAGAAAAATCTGCCTACCATTTTGGAGTCTTTTGCTGAGGATTCTATTAACATGGCTAAGTACGGCTCTGATACCATATTAGATGAACATGATTCTCCATATCGTCTATTTTGAGCATAAGCGGAGTATTACTTGATTATAAACTCATGATCATTCCCTAAACTATGATTCTCCATATTGTTTATTTTGAGCATGAGCTGGGTATTCCTCGATTATAAACCCATGATCATTCCCTAAACTAGGGAGGTGAAACTTTCATCCAACAAACTGCAATAAACTAAACCTCGAGAGTCGGAATAAACTTACTTCTCTGTTTTCGCTATGAAAATATAGATATTTTAAAACAAAAAATTAAAGAAATTATAAAAATTAAATGGAAGAGGCCAAATAAAATTTAAAAAAAAAAATAAAAACTTAAAATTTAACCTAAAATAAATAATATATATTAGAAAAAAATAATAAAATGTATTTTAAATTACCAATTTTAAAAATTAAAAATTTAACTTTTTTTTAAAAATATTATATTTTTAATGGGTACTTAATTTGAGGTTCAAAATTGGTGTGCAAACGCCAGTTGTTTTGTTATATTGCTTTTTTTTTTTTTTTCTTTTTCTTTTTTCTTTTTTCGGGTGCGTGAAACGTGAATAAGCCTCTTCATTATAAAAAATAAATAATAAAAGTAATAATAAAAGCTATTAAATAGCTGTCTTTCCTTCAATACTTCAATTTTCTTTATTTATTTATTAATATTTAATATTCATTAATATATTTAACGCAATTCTATTCTCAAAATAAATTATCCAGGTTTTGTACATTCTCCTACGTCTCTTTTGCATTTATATATTTAGAGAGAATGTCTTCACATTTATTAAAAAATAATATAAATTTTTAATTGGGTAATATTTCTTTTATTTTCCCTCTGGACATAAAATAACTCTCATATTTCAAAAATAATTATTTTTATTCCTTCTCTCCGGAGGTCACCATCCCACGTTTAATTGGGAAGTTCTATGATTTTAAATTTTTCTTAGTTATCATATATTCAACAATTCACTCGCTAAGATGTGGTTTAAGACAGTTCGTTATTGTATAATTTGAATACAGGTTCTCATGGCTTTAGTTTTAGTTCACTAAAAAAGTCTCGTAACAATAAAATAGTGTCTCGTTCTTATATATCCATGATATTTTTCTAATTTAGTCAACGTGCCACTTGAACCAGACCTGTGAATTAGCTAAAAATGAATATATAATAGAAATGGCCGCATTTAGTAACAAGTTAGAAATTAAAAGTGATATAATTAGATAAGTTTAGTCAAAATTAATTTATTTTTTAATTAATAAAGTTAATTTTTAAAAAAATTGAATTGAATAAAATTAGCCTGCAAGTGGAGATTTGAACCTTCAATACTATTTTTTCTTTAAATTTTATTCTTTACTAAAATTAAGGTGAATATTAAATAATCAATTTTTAAAAATATGATTGGTGCATATTTAGTATGACTATGATTTTGTTTATATTTTAAAAAATGTTTAAGACCTAATTTTATTTTTTATTAATTGATTGAAAGTTATTTAAACATATGGATGAATTTTGTTTATAAATTAGTTTAATACATGTAATTATTAAATTAAAATATTTTGTAAAAAATAAATTTTAAAATTCAATTAATCAATAAAATTTTAAAATAAAATAAAATTGATATGTTTAAATGAAATAAAATAATTGTTTTCAAAAATAAAATTTAATTATAATACAATGTATAACTTTTTTAAAAATAAAATAAGTAATTTTTTTTTAAAAAAATTAGAAAAATAAATATTTTTTTTATAGAGAAACCAAATAAATAGTTTTTTTAGATAAATAAAATCAATAATTTTTAGGAAATTAAAATTAATTGCTTTTTTTTTAAGAATAAAAATAATAATTTTTATAAAAAGTTATATTTACAATTTTTTTAAAAAATAATATTATTAATTTTTTAAAAAGTAATATTAATTAGAAAAATAAAATTATATATATATATATATATATATATATATATATATAATTTTAATCTTTTTAACCCATAGTAAAGTGACATTAACCTTCGATTAAACTTCATCGCAACCTTCGATCCTAAAAAAATGATTAGATAGGACGACTTGGTCAAATTACAGAAGGCATGTTACGAGATTGTGTACTGGGTTTTGCAGGTAGTTGGGTACCTACCTACACTGGGTCGAATTTGCCTAGAATAATATATATTAGGAAACTATTTAGATGACAAGTTTGAAGTTTTTTTTTGTCGGCCGCCAAAATAGCAAACATTGATCAACGTAGGGGATACGCATCAAAGTGTGATTCAACGAAGTTTTCTCAAGATTTCTTCTCATTTTCCACATGAACTTCATTGTCAAATCTATAGCCTTGATTAATTTTGATCTTAACTATAAGTTTTGCTCGATTTTTTGTCAATTCATTGACGACTGATCATTTCACCGTTGATTCATGGCAATTACAACAGAATTTATAGTTCGATTCTCCTTTGTAGAAGTTGAACAACTCATGGGTGGCCAAAGTATGACGTATCATAGCTGTAGTTCTCTAAATCTAACCTTTAGTTTTGTGAATTATCTTTCTCGATTCCTTTGGCGAATTGATATTTCTTTCTTCATCTTCAGTTGACATCTTCTACGGATTTTCTTGTAGCTTCCCTCTCTCTCGAATCATTTAAAAAGTGCCCTCACTTAAAGACGTGTTCTACTAAAGAAGACTCCATAAAGAAGCCATGCACATGAAGGTAAGAATTCAATCAGTTCGGTTCAACTTAACTGGTTTAGTTTGTCATTCTATTATTTTGTAGTTTCAACTATGTTCATGAAATACTGAGAATTAAGTCGCCACTTGAAGGATTGTCAATTGCCTATATTAGTGATTGAGAGTCATACATGGTTAACCTACATATTATCTTTGGGTTGCTTCTCTACGTTATGATCTACTATGATGGAAGTTTAACGTTGGAGAGTTAACAACTACCTCTAGCAATGACAAAGTCATCTATGACTAGACCCACATTGATTGTTTAGCTAGTTTGGCACGGTTATAGCTAGTTGTACAACTCGATAAGTTTAACATAGAAGTATGATTGTTATGTTTCAAATGAAGTATGAAAGAACGATTAGAATCCCGAATGAAAGTATCAAGAGTCCATAATTTTATGACGTCGTAATATTTGTGGGTCTACAAGTGGGCTACTTACTAAATATTTTTATACTCATCCATGTTATTCTTTTTCTTTTTCAGGTTGTACCTGTAATTCTACCACTTATAACAATTGCAGTGAGACTACCGTTAGAGTTTGACATGAATTTGAGTTATGCTTTAGTGGTCTTATGCATATTTTTTTAGTTATTTTGATTATACGTGAAAACTCTTACGAACACTTTCAACTTAAATTTTATGCAAATTAACGGTAACAATCTTAAATGTTTTGGAGGGTGTTGAAACTTTGAAGTATTATGATATTTTGAGCTATATTTGTAAAGTTAAAAGTTACTCAAACGATGAAATCAAAATATTTTTTATCCTTAGTTTTAATAGCTTTCTGTAGTGTCTGCTCATCACAGGAGGTACTACCTCCTGACAAATATAATTTGCTTTGAAAACTAACCATAAAACAAAACATTTTGTATAAGTTTATAAACAACAATAACGGCGTATATACTTGAAACAAACTCGGATCTAGAAAGGATTCACTAAAGTCTCCAGCTCAGTTGCTTCGTCACTTTGGGCGGTCGCTCTGCATCACATTTATCTGGAAAGAAATTATAAGATAATTTTGATTAGTAATTAAATTGTTCAGTAAGTAGCTAACTTGTCATTTACTTAAGTTTTAACGAACAAACATTCTTGAGAAGCTCGATATGCCACTTACTTTATTTTGAATTCCTCTACGTTAAACCCTAACTTATGCGACAAATCGAAATGAATTCTTCGCTTATCTAAATATTTAACCTAACCCGAACGGAAAAATATATAATAGATTAGGTTAGTTAGTTTGAATTTGTCAAATTATCAATCTATGCTCTGATATCTGAGTGCATTAAGATATGATATTTGGAGAAAATATTTAATAATTAGTTATGGAGTATAATCCGTTAATATTTTTTTTTAATTTTTGGGAGTTGTTAATAGTACATTTTATTTTAGAATTTGATTAACAGTATATTTTATCTTATTTAGAAGATTTAGTTAGTTATATATTTTATAGTAGACAGTTTGTATCTTATTTAAACCGTTCTAAACATTGATCATATTTTCGATCCCAATTCTATTTTTGTTTATCAGTCATGAACGAGTAAAACGACATCGTATACCTTAATTTCTCAAGTCGTATGAGTAAACGACGTCGTATAGAATTTGTATTTGGGGACTTGATTTAAACGCTAATTAAAAAATAGGGACTTTGGAGTAGGGACTTAGTATCGACGCTACACGCCTGGTTCCTTCGCATAAATAACGTCGTTTCATTCCATCGCTTCTTCCTCTCATCTCTCTCTGGGCTTCTCTTTTTCCTCTTCGACCTCACTGCTTATGCTCACATAATCGATTTCGGTACGCTTCTCTTCCCCCTATACAGATCTATGCGCACTGTTCCTCATCTAAATCCCTATCTTCCTGCATTTTTCTGTTTTTCTCTACCCTTGTTTTCCTGTTCTGGATGGTGGAATTTGTCGTTTCCTTATTGGAGGCAGCTGGGTTTTTGGTTCTTCGTTCAATGGTTTGATGCTAGGGCTTTTTATTTTTGTTTTATTTTTTTATTTTATTCGGGAGGAAGTGGATTTTATTGTGCCATTGTGGTTTTTTAATCTCGATTTTTATGTGTTTTTGTCGATGTTGTTGTTGATTTCATTTAGGGAATAGGAAAATCTGCAAAACTTACGGTATGCGTATGCCCCATGCTCCATCGTTATTTATTGCTCTATGCTTGTTTTGAGTTTGTTTATTCCTTTTTTGAATGCTCTCACGGGGGCGTGTTTCCGATTCTGGACGTGTTCTTATTTTTACCTGCTTTTATATTTGATTTTTGTTCAACTAATTTTGTGTTGCGCTGTATTGAATACTAGTTTTCTTTCTTCGTGTTTTTTTTTATTTTTATGCCTTTTGTGACTCAATGCTAGTGGTGGAGATTTTTGTTTTATGTTGTGTGTGCTCCATGAATGATTGATTTGGGTTCTGTTTCTTTGCCAGTTCGAGATTCGTTGCTAGCATTACTCTGTTGCGCCTGGGAATAGACAGAGCGATGTTTGGTTCTCCCAACCGTAAGTATTTCTTTTCAGTTCTTTTATATTTTGAAGGATTGGTGCTTGTCTTCTCATAAGGTTGTTATCCTAATTGCACTTTGTTTGCTGAGCTGCGGACTCCCCTTACTCTATGTTTCATTTTTCTTTTGAAAAAGATATGTAGGGAAGAAACCGAGTAGGAACTTTTTGGAACGAGTAGGCTTAAATACATTGTTTAATCTCTCATATTCATATTTCCTTTAAATTAATTAAGTGGAGGAGATCTCAATCCCTATAAGGGTCCAAGAAACTATGGGACTATATTTCATTTCGTAATTATATTGCACCTCTTCTGGAAGCATGACATGTAGATTGCAGTCTTATACTAAGGATTTTATCATGTTAACTTGTTGTTTATCAGTTTTCTGATATGTGTGCCTGGGATTAGGTATGTGTACATCTTAATTATCATAGCCTTCCTGCTTCTTTTCTAGCTTTTTAGTGTATTTAAATTTACATTTGTATATGGAATCCTGAGTCATGGCTTAGCTTGTGAAATTATTTTCACATTGAAACTGTCTACTTATTTACTTCTGCATATCTTACCTTCGATTCTTTTATCTTTGAATTTTCTTTTTCTTTTTTACTGATTGAAATTCTAAGTTCTTGTGCTAACTGGGCTTTTTTTTTTGTCAATTGTTGCTTGCACAGCTTTTGGGCAACCGTCTACCAGCCCTTTTGCATCTCAACCAGTCTTTGGGCAGGCTGCCAACGCAAGTAATAATCCTTTTGCACCGAAGCCCTTCGGCAGTACATCCCCATTTGGCTCACAGACAGGAAATACAGTATTTGGTGGTACATCAACCGGTGTGTTTGGGGCAGCCCAATCTTCTTCCCCCTTTCCTTCCAACACAACATTTGGCGGTTCATCGTCACCAGCTTTTGGAGCATCGTCAACTCCTGCTTTTGGTAGTTCATCATCTTCATCATTTGGAGGTATGTCTTTTAAGTTATTATTTTTTGTCCTCGGATAATCAGTTCTTCGTGTACCCTGTAAGAGTTTCAGCAATGCTAATGTCTTTTACATGGAGTACATCAAATATGTGCTAGATTGTGCATGCATTTTATTTGGTTATTCAGCTATGAGAAATTTCCCTTGTGTTCTTAAACCATCATTTTCGTGCAAATGCAGTTCTCAGATCTATATTTTATTTTTAGTTGACCATTTTTTTCAATGAACATAAGAGAGTTGATGTGATTCTGATTTTTGTGAACATATTTCTGTCAGACCTATTCATTTGTGGGGTTTTAAAATGTGGTTACTGGAATGGTTGCCTTTTGTTCTGCTTATATGGATGTATTTGTTATCTTCCTTGGGAGAAGGATTAACTTTTCTAGCGTCATTTCATTTGAAAATGTCTCTCTTTTATCTAAGAAAACTTGATTACTTCTTCTTTGCTTATTCCTTTTGATGAAGCCACTGTATATTTCCTCACTACCATTACTTTTATTGAATGGCATTCAATTCATTACACAAATGGTAACTAGGAAAATTTGGTAGATAAATTTTTGCTTGTATAAATCCAATGCTCTCTTTTCTGGCAGGTTCTTCCATTTTTGGGCAGAAGCCCCTATTTGGAGGCTTTGGATCTACTCCCACTCAAACAAATCCATTTGGAAATACAAACCAGCAATCTCAGCCAGCATTTGGAAGCAATGTCTTTGGTTCCACATCACCTTTTGGCGCCCCTAGTCAATCTGCATTTGGAGCTACTAGCACTCCTGCCTTTGGCGCTACAAGCACCCCTGCCTTTGGTGCCACAAGCACCCCAGCTTTCGGTGCCGCGAGCACTCTGGCATTTGGTGCCACAAGCACCCCAGCTTTTGGGGCCACAAGTACACCAGCCTTCGGTGCAACAAGCACCCCAGCCTTTGGCGCTACAAGCACTCCTGCCTTTGGTTCAACAAGCACTCCTGCCTTCGGTAGTACTGGGAATGCATTTGGTTCATTAAGCACCCCTGTTTTTGGATCTGGTGGTGGTTTTGGTGCTTCTAGTACTCCTGCTTTTGGAGCTTCAAGTACTCCTGCTTTTGGGGCTTCAAGTGCTCCTGCTTTTGGGGCTTCAAGTGCTCCTGCTTTTGGAGCTTCTAGCACTCCATCCTTTAGCTTTGGGTCCACTCCAGCGTTTGGCCAGTCTACTTCTGCATTTGGTAGTAGCACTTTTGGTACTAATACATCTCCTTTTGGAGCCCAGACCTCTCCTTTTGGTGAGCCATTCTGAAACATCTTACTACTTATTACAGTAAAAATCTATTTTGGAGTTGTTTCTTTTTTGCTTCATTGGGTATGAGTATGTGTTCTTTTGAATTTCTTACAGGAGCACAGTCTACATCTGCATTTGGGACCAGTGGTTTTGGGCAGGCTGGTTTTGGTGGTCAGCGTGGTGGCAGTAGAGTAGCTGCATATACACCAACAACTGAGCCAGATGCTGGAAGTGGCAGTTCACAAGCAGCTGGAAAGTTGGAGTCTATATCAGCCATGCCTGTTTACAAAGATAAAAGTCACGAAGAGTTGAGATGGGAGGATTATCAATCGGGAGACAAAGGTTCCTTTCTTTTTTTCTTTTTCTTTTCTTGAAAAATGTACGAAGTTTAGTTCATGGATAATTTTGGATTCTTGTGGTTGTCTGCAGGTGGACCTCTTCCAGCTGGTCAGTCTGCTAGTAGTGGTGTTGGCTTTGGTGGTTCTAATGCACAGCCTAACCCTCTAGCTTCTTCAACATTTAATCAATCATCAAGTCCAAATCCTTTTTCTACGGCCACATCAACCAATCCATTTGCCCCTAAATCTTCTGGTTTTGGTGCTTTTGGACCTTCAACGACGTTTTCATTTAATTCTTCAGCATTTGCTCCTTCCTCTTCATCAAACCCCTTTGCATCGACAACAGCAGCATCAACATCCTCTTTCCTACCATCAACAACCTCTCAATTTGGAAGCTCATCTCTATTCAGTTCATCTAACGCTCAACCCCTTGCCTCACAGTCTGCTTTTAGTTCAACTACATCTCCAGGAACAAATCTTACCTTTCCATCCAGCTTAAATTTTAGCAATACTCAAACATCTTCCCTTTTCCAATCCACAACACCTTCAATTGGGCAGACAGGTTCAGCCTTTGGTGCTCCCTTTTCACAATCCAGCTTGTTTAGTCAACCTTCGTCTGGGGTTGGAGGGAATCTTTTCTCAAGCTCGCCATCACTCCTAACTTCAAGCAATCCGATGGGTTTTGGTCAAACATCTGTAAGTAGCCTAAGACATTACCATTTTACTTTGTACCTTTATTGTGGGGAGACAATTGTGTATTGATTATTAGAGTAAAATGTAAATGTATGATCATGGAACTTTATGTTTGATAATTCACTCGATTTTACTTTGGGTTAGGTGTAGTTGTAAAATTCATAATTTCCTATTTTTGGTTGCACTTTCTTTTATGCCTCTATGAGTTGGCTCTGATTTGCAATTGATTATTTATTTTTTCAAGATGAGTTAATTTAGTAATGATTATTCATTAAATGGTTTTTTTCTGGGTAATAGTTTCAATTCCATGTAACACTAGTTACTTGTAAGTTGTAGTTGGTTATTTATAGTTTTTATACTAACTGGCTTCTAATCTTGTTCATACTGTAGGGCTCTTTCTCTATGCCTTTTCAACCGGCACAAGCACAGGCACCCACTTCCTTTTTTAGCAACCTGGGTCAGGCTCAACCAAGTAAGCTCATTTCATAAAAATTGATTGATCATTTTGTTGAGCATTCAAACCTTTTATATTAGTGTACTAACTTGATTATTTCTACCCACTAGTTGGTTCAAGTGGGTTTGCAGGAACTTCAAGCATGTTTGGCCAGAGTAACTTTGGGCAATCGTAAGAGTCATGCATTGCTTGGTTATTGGCTCTGTTATTTGCATTTTGTTGAGTTTTAGTTCTCTTTGATTTTTTAGTACTATTACTACTACTTTTTGAATTTAATTAGGATGTCATTTCTTATGGGCCCTAAATAGGCAATTTGTTCCTTTACAAACTGACATTTTCCAGCATTGGCATACAAAGTATTGTCCTTCAGCACGTTAAAGACCACAGTAAAATGACGAATACGTCCCTTAACACATCGAGATTTTTGCATTCATGTTTGCCATCGTTTCATGAATTTACTCCGTTACCCGGGTTTAGACCTTTGCCTGGACACTGGGTGTCACAAGGGTCTATCCCTTCAAACGTTGGCAGTTTCTGTACATTCTCCTTGACTCCTTATAGTTCCTTATTTCTTCCAAGTGTTTTTGTGCCATCTTGCCGATCCTTCCCAGGTTGAATTGCTCTGATACCAATGTTTCTAATTTTGTTGCATGGAAATTTCCTTTTCTGGTTCTTGCATGTGATTTGTATGGTGATTTTATCTGTCAGGCATCGACTAATTGACCTGTATTATGATAACTTAGGGCCACATAAATATAAAACATACAATCTTTTGTGCCTATATATTCATTGCCATGTATCGTTAATTTCCATGACCTGTATTATGATAACTTAGGGCCACATAAATATAAAACATACAATCTTTTGTGCCTATGTATTCATTGCCATGTATCGTTAATTTCCATGCACGTACCTTGCAGGCCTATCACCCAAAGCCCCGCAGTACAACCAGCACCTGCTACAAATCCGTTTGGGACACTCCCTGCAATGCCACAGATGTCAATTAGCAGACCAGGAGCAGCACCTTCGATTCAATATGGAATTTCCAGCATGCCGGTAAATTGAACTTGTCTTTATTTACTGAAGTTTGAGTTGGTTTAGATCAATGGTTTTTATATGGGTGCCTATGTCATTGACATTTGCAAGAAGAATATGATTTGATGCTCTTTTAATTCTTTCCATTAATTGATACTGCTAATGTAGGTTGTTGATAAAGCGGCTCCTGTTAGAATATCAACTTTCTTGACGCCTCGCCACCTATCTAACAGACGGATGAGATTGCCTGTGAGAAAATATAATCCTAAGAATGATGGCAGTCCCAGGGTATGAATGTTTCTTCTATTATACTTAATCTTTTCCTTTTCTCCTTCCTCACATCCCTATTGGGTTGAGTGGTTACAAAAATGGTGTGCCACTTGAATTTTGTATCTACGGATTGCTTATATCTCCTTGTCATTTATAGGTTCCATTTTTCAGTGATGATGAAGAAACACCAAGTACACCAAAGGCCGATGCTCTTTTTATTCCCAGAGAGAATCCTAGAGCATTGGTTATTCGTCCCACTGATCAGTGGCCTTCAAGAGCCAGTTTAGAGAAAGCATTGCCATCAAAGGATACCTCAGTGCGTGAAAATGGTATGGTTTTTTTGTTTTGCGCCTTTGAATTTTTATGTTTCATCATTGAGAACACTTGAAAAGGGTTCATTTGGTTGGCGATTCAAAATCATGAATTTGAAAACAAGATATTTAATGTAAAATAGAGTTGTATTTCATGTTTTCATTGTTTGAGAATATGTTGGGTAATTTGAAAATATTGAGAAGCATGTAAATGTTGTTTTAAAGTTCTCACTTTTTGTATCTAGAAATTAACTAAATTCATTTGCATTGACTTTGAAATTAAAAAAATTAAATTGGATACGATAACAAGCAAGTCTATCTATTGGAAGGATTAATTAAGATAGTCTTGAACTTTTTGTTTCTACTTTTTCCGTGAATGATGTTTTTTATATTGTGGAATAGTGTTTTACTTTGAAGATGCTATCTTGCACTGTGATGATGTCTCTCTCTATTTTTAATTAACATTTTCCCTTTATAACCAAGTCTGTGGAGTGGCTTGGTGAAGAACAAAAAAGAAGGAAAAAAAAAGGATGGTCCGAGGAGCGGCTTGTTCATCACATTAACGAAAATGATCCTGAGCTTTGTCATTTGTACTTATTTTTTTTATTAATAGTGCTGATTTGCTGATAGCTAGGTGCCAAGTCAACAATCCATACTAACATGGACTTTTTAAACCCATTTTCTTCTATTTATAATCGGGATGTTTTTTACTCTAATCGTAATTTTAGTTTTAAGAGAATTTGATGGTTTCTGTTACCTACGTGATAGTATAATTATTATTATTTTTAGCTAAGATCGATTAATGGCCTGTGGCCCTGTGATCTGAGATTAGATTTTTTAAGTTTTTGTTGTTGAGCAAATCTTAATTTTTAACAGGGAAGATTGCTGAAGATACTTCCTCCTCGGCTGTCAACAATTTGAAGGATACCAATGGTTAGCTTTTACCCTTTGAAGTTTAGTATATTTTCAGTTTCTCTGTTGTTCCATTTTGCCTATTTTTTCTTTTCTGATTGTGAAATATTTTGTGGTGGAATCTATTTATAAAATTGGAGTTCTAACATCTTTCAACAGATGAGAAAAAAGCTCCGTTGTATAGATACCTTTGTGATGAAGTGGTGGACGAGCCGATATAAAATGGCTCATTCATCATGCTTTATATATGGAAGTGCAGTGTGCATCATAGTAGGAGATACATATTTCATGTTAAAAAGAATTTCTGTTGTTTTCTTTATTGCAGGAAATGTTGTTGAGAATGGTAGTTGCAAAGACAACATTCATGTTAACAAAGTAAACCAAAAACCTAACGGTGTCCATGAGGACCACCCTGCTTCAAAGGAAGACTGTTATAGGACATTTGGAGGGTACAGAGCTGGTGAGGCTGCCATTGTTTATGAACATGGGGCAGATATTGAGGCATTAATGCCAAAGCTCCGACATTCAGATTATTATACCGAGCCGAAAATTCAAGAATTAGCTGCCAAAGAAAGGGCCGAACCTGGGTTTTGCCGCCGTGTGAAAGATTTTGTGGTGGGTCGCCATGGTTACGGAAGCATCAAATTCTTTGGTGAAACAGACGTGCGAAGGCTGGATCTAGAGTCCATTGTTCAATTTAACAATCGCGAAGTGATCGTGTACCTAGACGAGAGCAAGAAACCCCCTTGCGGGCAAGGTCTGAATAAGCCAGCTGAAGTAACAATACTGAACATCAAATGCATCGACAAGCAAAGCGGGAATCAGTATACGGAAGGGCCGAAAGTAGAGAAATACAAGGAGTTGCTAAGGAAGAAGACGGAGGGTCAAGGTGCGACGTTCATATCCCACGACTCAGTGAAAGGGGAATGGAAGTTCAGGGTTGAACATTTCAGCAGGTATAACATGGAGGAAGTTGAAGATTGGGAATGAGTGTGTTCATGGTTGCCTGGTCTGTACTCTAGTTGATTTTGTGTTGAATGAATGGTTTGAAATGTGTGTGTGTAAAGAAGTATGTATAAGTAAGGAAGGAAGAGGGAAGTTTTGTTTTTAGGAGTCTGTATTGGGCATTCAAGGTTGGTTGGTTGGTTTCTATTCTAATTCAGTGTTAGTGTTATATGTTTAAAGGATTTGTTACTGAATATTGATGTAAGCTTACAGATTGTTCTTTTAATATTTTCAATTAGATAAATACTTAGGTCCCCAAAATGTCTCTCGTCCCCTCTTAAAAGTGGGTTTACTTCACATAATAGTGACTCTTCTTGTCTTCTCTTCATGTGAGTTTATTCTACACACGTTCACATAATTTTTCTTGGGTGCAGTGAAGATTTACTAGAATTTTAGGATATTTAGGTGGTTTAAATCTCATCTCGCGTTTCCAGATTGTTTCGGGATAGCTCCTTGGGGTCTAAACCAATCATCTTGGTGCACTTCAGTGTAAATCTTTGATTGCCATTCATGATCCTACACTCATGATCCTAGGATAATAGGATATTTAGGTGGTTTAAATCTCATCTCGCGTTTCCAGATTGTTTCGGGATAGCTCCTTGGGGTCTAAACCAATCATCTTGGTGCACTTCAGTGTAAATCTTTGATTGCCATTCATGATCCTACACTCATGATCCTAGGATAATTGATCTACTATAAACGTAATAATCTTGGTCAACATGAAAACTGCTCTAGTTTTAGTGCACTATTCTTAATTTGTCTCACTCATGCATGCTTGATTAATAAGATATTCCTATGAATCACCTAAAGCACGAGAAACAGGATCTATTAATGTTCATACCCATCACCTATAAGATATGCTCACATGTTAGCATGCTTAGTGATCCCTACAAGTATTACTTGAAAAAGTCCCATTCGCTACTTAAATTTTCTTGGTTGAGGTTACTCGGTGCACTGTACAACTACATTTTCTTTGTTGAGTATTTCGAGTCTTTCCTATGTATATAATGACTAATTAATTACTCTATATCAATATGACTTGTTTCGAGTCAAGTTTAGTAATGAGTTTTCCTAACCATGCGATCATAGTTTAAAGATTTCATAGCATTACATCAAGGGATTATTTGAACTTAGAATAATAATATATGTTTATGAAGTATGGATATTAAGTTTGTAGGTTTGTAGCTTTCTTAAATTATTTATTTATTTTGTTTTAAAGAACTATGGCCCATCATTGTAATACCCAACGAAGAAAACTAGAAAATTGATAAAAATCACTGGCACTGTAAACGTATGGTTGACGACATGGAAAATTATAATTTTTTTCGACCAAAATCACGTGATTTCATCCAATTTTTGACTTGGAAGTCCATTTTCAAGTATATGAATTGTGGTGATGAAAGACCCATTTTTAGTGTGTTTTAGTAGAACAAAACGAGAGACCAATCAGCTGTTCTAGATCAATTTTTTTTTCTTCTGGAAAGTACTATTATGCGATGATTAGGTATTGGAATGAAAATGCATTCTTAAGACCGAAATAAAATGAGAGCACAACAAAAGTGGGCATATAGTAGCAGATTGTCCAGACAAAAGAGTCCAAAAGTTAAAAGCATTTAGGCTCGAACTAGAAGTGGGATGAGGCATGACCAATGCTATCACGAACATGAGAGTGAAGGATGCCAACATTGTGGTGGCAAATACTTGTCCATACATGGTTAGTATCTACCCGTATGAGATAGTCGTATTTGTCTAACGAATGTAGTAGAATGTATAGACCTAAAATCAAATAAGACTAAGGTTAGAATGTTTAGAATATAGATGGTTAGTATCCAACAGAGCATCAAGGCTGGTAAGACAATGGTGTAATAGATGATCCCTTGATACGACAGAGATGGTGTTGGACATGAGTAATTTTGATGTCATCTTGAGTATAGACTGACTAGTAAAAAATCATGCCAACATGGATGGTTACATCATAGATGTTATATTCCAGTCTCCCTTTGGAAAGAACTTTAGATTTAGGGGATCAAAGCCTAAGGGTGTACCCATAATGATCTCGTGCTTGAAGGTGAGAAAAATGATAAGTCGAGAAGCTTAGGCTCTCTTTGTTAGTATTGTAGATGTTGGATGCATGGAATGTGACATAACTTCACTTCTAGTATTAAATGAATTCAAGATGTATTTCCTAATGAGCGGTTTAGTTTTCCTCCATGTAGAAAATGAACTTCAACATCGAGCTTGAACCCGAAATGACCCTGATCTCCAAGGCTGCATATAGAATATGAAAGAAACCACTCCTTTAACTAATTCCACTCCCTAAAAACTAGTTACACTACGATATCTCGGGCCTTTTTTAGGGAGAAATAAACAACAAAAATAAAATAAATACTAACCGCTGTTTTTAACCAAAAACTTATAAATCAAAATAAATAAAAAAAATAAGTTTATAACCAACAATCACTCCTTTAAACTTTTAACTATGTTGAATCGACTTTCTTCAAGCCAATCTTCTCTCTTAACTCCAAGAACGGTTGTATTGCTAACGGCTTTGTCAGAATATCCGCCAACTGTTCATCTGTGTTCACATATTCAAGTTCAATAGCTTCAGTTTGCACACATTGGCGAATAAAATGGAACCTGGTATTAATGTGCTTACTTCGATCATGGTAAACAGGATTTTTTGCCAACGCTATAGCTGACTTGTTGTCAACATTAAGCTTGGGTTTTACTTGCAGTTGACTGATGTTACTCAAAATCCTGCCCGACCATACTCCTTGACACGTTCCAGCAGTTGCGGCTATATACTCAGCCTCGCATGACGACAAAGCCACCACCTTCTGCTTTTGTGATACCCAGGTGATTGGATTTACTCCCAAATAGTATTAACACTCCAGTTGTACTCTTCCTATCATCAATATCCCCAGCCACCATATCACTGTCGCTAAATCCTACCAGCTCCACATTCGATAGCTTCTTATAAACACAACTAAAACTTAGAGTACCTTTCACATACTTCAATATTTGTTTTACTGCTGTGAGATGTGAAGTGTTGTTGGTGCCTCCATGTATCTACTGATCACACCACTGAGTAGGCTATGTCGGGCTGGGTATTAACTGTTAAAATAAAAGTCACTAAGTTGTGAAGTAATCTCACACACACTAACAATCAAACGCTCCGATACTGTTTTGTGAAAGTACTACTCGCATACTTGTGAAGAAGACATCGAGAGGGGAGAGACAAGGAGACAAAGAATACTGAAAAAACCTTTTTCTATTTCACTGTACTTCCATTTTTTCTTTTCTCTTGCTCTCTGCTATTTTCCTTTGACTTACGGGATTAGGTATTTATACCTTTTCTATTTCTAATAATAGGGTGAGAAAAACTCTCATAAACCCTACCATCATTCCTAGAAGAACTTTCAGTCTTTTTCAGTTCAACTGGCTTTTCCAAATTAGTTTTCCTAACATAACAAATTTAAGGCATTTGACATTTTAAGTTTATGACTCAACAAAACTCCTCCGTAAACTTAAATGCTTCTACCATCTGTCATGCTAATCATCTTCTTGTATTTGTCGAAAAGTATTTTCGGTAGCGGTTTTGTAAAGATGTCCGCAACTTGATCCTGACTTGCCACATGCAGCAATTCCACGCTTCCTTCCTTCACACGATCTCGGCTAAAATGAAATCGAACATCAATATATTTGCATCTTTCATGGTTCACTGGGTTCTTGGCCAACTCAATTGCTGATTTGTTGTCAACTTGAATCACGGCTGCACCTCGTTGCTTCAGCTTCATCTTGCTTAGCAAATTTCTAAGCCATATCGCGTGACACACACACCAAGATGCTGTCACATACTCAGCTTCACATGTCGAGAGTGTCACGATCGGTTGTTTCTTTGAAAGCCAAGTAAATATTGTGTTGCCCATGAAGAATACATAACCTGATGTACTTTTTCGATCGTCTATGTCTCCGCACCAATCACTGTCAAAGTAACCAACTAACTTGTAATCTTCTATTTTCAAGTAGAATAACCCAAGTAACACCGTTCCTTGGATGTACTATAGGACTCGCTTCAACGCCTTCCAATGTGAATAAATCGGCTCCTCCATGAACCGGCTTATAATGTCGACACTTAATGAAAGATCTGGCCTTGTGCATGTAAGATAGCGAAGGCTTCCTACCAGGTCTGATACCTATTTGCATCTACTCGTGCTCCTTCATCGTACTCTGAGAGTTTGCACCTGGTTCCATTGTTGTTGATACCGGGTTGCAATTTTCCATCTTGTACTTCTTTAAAATCTCCTTTGCATATTTTTCCTGTGATATAAAGATACCCGTCTCTCCTTGTCCAAACTAAGGAAAAACTTCAACAAGCCCAAGTTTGTCATCTCAAATTCTTGCGTCATTGTGCTTTTAAACTCTTCTATCATTTCATCATTGTTGCCTGAAAAGATATCGACATAAAGAGCGACAAGTATCACATTACCTCCACTCTTCTTTGTGTAAAGTGCATGTTCGTGGGGACATTGCTTGTACCCGTTCTCCTTGAAATATGTATCGATACGAGTATTCCATGCTCGCGGTGCTTGTTTCAACCCGTAAAATGCCTTCTTCAATTTTAGTACCTTCTTATCTTCTTCAATTTTCATGTACCCGGGTGGTTGTTCGAGGTAGACTTCTTCTTCAAGCACACCATTCAAGAATGTCAACTTGACATCCATTTGAAAAATCGGCCATTTAAATTGAGCCGCTTGGAAAATGAGCAATCGGATTGTCTCCATTCTTGCGACGGGAGCAAACACTTCGTCATAGTCGATTCCGCCTTTTGCTTGTATCCCTTATCAACAACTCGCGCCTTGTACCGCTCAATCTTGCCCATCTTTTTCTTGAATACCCACTTCACACCTATGGGCTGATTTCCTTCCGGTAATTCTGTCACCTCCCATGTATTGTTGCGATGAATCGCTTTAATCTCCTCGTCCATGGCAGTTTGCCACTTCTTGTCTCACACCGCCTCTTTAAAGCTGATATTTTCAGCATCTGTCATAAGACATACAAGATGTACCTCATTTGTTGAATCATACAAGTCTCGCAAACTTCGCATTTTGGGTTGTCGTGGTTCATTTTCATCATCGAAAATTTTTGAGTCAGTTGGTGCACTTGTTGGTGCAACGACTGATGATTCTCCAACTTCGATATGTACTTTTGTCGAATTTTTCCAGTCCCATTCGCTTGCTTCATTTACTTGCACATCACGACTCACTATCACCATCTTGCTTATCGGGTCAAGTAGCTTGTATCCTTTTGTCTTCTCATCATATCCAATAAAGATATACCTTTTGCTTTTGTCTTTGAGCTTTGTTCTTCGTTGATCCGGTACGTGAGCATATGCCACAC
This sequence comes from Cucurbita moschata, assembly GCF_002738365.1. Taxonomy (NCBI): domain Eukaryota; kingdom Viridiplantae; phylum Streptophyta; class Magnoliopsida; order Cucurbitales; family Cucurbitaceae; genus Cucurbita; species Cucurbita moschata. The sequence goes on along the minus strand of NW_019268526.1, from coordinate 903,338 downwards.
TACCGAACACTTTGAGATGAGAGATTGTAGGCTTTTGTCCGCTCCAAACCTCTTGTGGTGTTTGATCATCTAATTTCGCATGTGAACATCAATTTTGTACGTGGATACCAATTTGTTAAAATAAGACTCACTAATTTGTGAATTAATCTTACTCGCGTATTTGTGAATGAGATGTCGAGAGAGGAGAGACAAGGAGACAAAGAATACTGAAAAAAAACCTTTTCTATTGTTATGTATTTCTTTGCTTTTTTTTAATTTTATTTTTATTTTTGGCTCTTTTGCTCTTGAGCATTGATTCGAACCATGTCAAGAATGGTCCGGTTCTTTCTCTCGGCCACACTATTTTGTTGAGGAGTGTATGGTGCGGTTAGAAATCGCCTTATGCCTTGCTCCTCGCAATACTCCATGAAAGCCGTCAAAGTATACTCGCCACCTCTATCGGATCGTACAACTTTGATGTGTCTACCAGTTGCCTTCTCCACCATCAATTTGAACCTTTTGAACACCTCGAATGCATCAGATTTTTCTTTAAGAAAGTAAGCCCAAGTCTTTCGTGAGTAATCATCGATAAAGGAAATGAAATACCTCTTTCTGTTGAAAGACTCGGGGGAAATTGGACCACATATATTTGTATGGATCAACTCGAGAGGTTGTTTAGCCCAAAATTCAGTCTTCTTTTGAATTGAGGTTCTCCATGCTTGCTGAGCATGCATTCTTCACAAAATTTTCCTTCAAAGTCCATGTTGGGTAGCCCATACACCATATTATTCTTCGCTAACTCCTTTAGGCCGCCATGATGTAGGTGACCAAAACGGAGATGCCATAGTGCTGTCTTGTCTTCTATGTCGACTCACAAACACTTTTCTCGTATGCTTCTTAATTTCAGTTTGTACATCCGATTTCTTCCTATCTCGACTCGGGCAACCAAACGCCCTTGCTTATCTTTCAGGTGTAGCAGGCAGTTCTTTAAGAATATCGAGTAACCTTTCTCTGTGAGTTGCCCCATACTTAATATGTTGGTCTTGAGGTCTGGTACGTAATAAAGATTGACCCCATTACACCATCCTTTTGCAAGAAATGTATCGTACCTCGGCCTTTGACCTCTACCTTTGACGCATCTCCAAATGACACATGACCATCTTCAATCTTTTGCATCTTTTTGAATAGGTACTCAGGACCGCACATATGGTTGCTTGCCCCTGAGTCGAGGTACCACAGAGTGTTGTTGTTGATGTTGTCTTCATCTTGAGCCATCAGGAGAAGACCTTCATTTGTTACGTCTTCCAAGGCTAGGTTGGTTGCTCCTTCCACCCTTTTTCCGATTCGACAATCTTTTGCAACATGCCCCACTCTGCCACAATTGTAACATTTGTCGGAGTTACAATCATTTGCATAGTGACCATATTTTTGACATTGATAGTATTGAATGTTGGAATAGGTTGATCGGCCGCCTCTTCCTCGACTGTGTCCTCTTCCACGCTAATTTGCTTTGCCTGGCTGTCTCTTCTCCTTATATTATCTTTTATTACCTGCTGCCTTGACCACCTCGACCACCTGCTGCCTTGACCACCTCGACCATTTCTGCGACTTCCACGACCTCTACCTTGAATATTTTGAGAGTAGAGTACCTTTTCATCTTTTATTGATGCTTTGGTTTGAAGTGCTTGATCGAGTGTTTCCTCCTCCTTCTTCTTACATTGCTCGTGTGCCTTAAGAGAACCGGCGAGCTCATCGATCATGAACGTTGCTAGGTCCTTTGACTCTTCTATCGCACATACAACATTCTCAAAGTTGTTGGTTAACGACCTCAAGATCTTCTCCACAACCTGTGTCTCGGGTAACATTTCTCCGTTTCGATTTAGTTGGTTTACCACAGTCTATATGCGGGTAATGTAGTTAGATACATTTTCTGATTCCATCATCTTCATTCTCTTCAACTTGCCACGCAGAGTTTGGAGACGCACTTGCTTGACTCGGTCGGTTCCTTTGAACACTTTTTCTAAAGAGTCCCACGCTTCTTTTGAAGTAGTTTCCCTGACAATCTTCTCAAAGCCTGACTCGTCAACAACTCGGAACAGCATGTATAATGTCGCTTTATCCTTTGATCGCAATTCCTTTAACGCTTTGTTTTGTGCCGCCGTATAACCCATGGTATCTTTTGGTTCTTCGAAACCTTCTTCAACCACCTCCCATGTGTCTTGAGAACCGAGAAAAGCTTTCATTTGGATGCTCCAATTCTCGTAGTTCGTCTTTGTTAATCGCGGTAGTGGCATTTGACCCATCACATTCGCCATCGACTCTGATACCAATTTGTTAAAATAAAACTAACTCATTTGTGAATTAATCTCACACACACTAACAATCAAACGCTCCAATACCGCTTTGTAAAAGTACTACTCGCGTACTTATGATGTCGAGAGGGGAGAGACAAAGAGACAAAGAATACTGAAAAGGGCCGAGATCTTTTCTCGTGCTGTCTGCTCTTTTCCTATGACTTTATAGGAAAGCGATGAGGTATACCTTTTCTATTTTTAATAATTGTGTGAGAGAAACTCTCATAAATCCTACCATCATCCACGGAAAGAATTTCTATTTCTAATAATAAGGTGAGAAACTCTCATAAATCCTACCATCATCATTCCCTAGGAGAACTCCCCCTCCTCCTTTCAACTGACTTTTCTAAATTAGTTTTCCTAACATAACAAATTTACTGCATTTGTCATGGGGGTGTACACCCAACCCGACCCAACCCGAAATATAAAGATTGGGGGTTGGGTTGTGTTGGATTTTGGGTTTGGGTTGGGTCCATTTTTTTAACCCGATCTGATTTGGGTTGGGTTTGGGTACCAAAAGAAAATGATTGGGTCAACCCGACCCAACCCAAAAATATTAAAAAATAAATAAAGCCCAACGACCCAAAGTCAAAGCCCAATCTACAATTTATCTAGTCTCTAACCAAAGCCCAAGCCCAGACCTGACACTTCAAAACCTACTTCATTAGTGGAAGAAATTTCTCTCCCTCCCTGCTATGTGCTCTGCGTCCTTGGCAGGAACCCTCCCTCTACTCTCTTGGGAAATGACTGTTATTTTAAATCAAGTTATTTTAAATTTCTACACAAATCCAGCTCTCTCCACTAAATCCATTCCTCTCCCTACCTCTCTGCCATCTATTCTGCTCTAAATCTATTCCTCTCCCTACCTTTCTGCAATCCATTCGGCTCTAAATCCATTCCTCTCCTTACTCCTCTACAATCCATTCTGCTTTCTCCTTACCTCTCTCCTCTCAGCCTCTCCACAAAATACAAATCTCTCTCGATACTTAGTCTCTCACAATAAATTTGATCTCAATAGCATTCTCTCGCATTCTTTGTCTTGTTTCTTTCTCACGCTCCGTCTTTCTCTCTTTCGTCTCATGGAACGCTATAACGGGTAAACTTTTTCTCTTTTTGTTATATCCCCTTGCAAAGACTCATTGTATATTTTAACTTTGATGCATTCTATGATAATTGTTCATATTGGGTTAAATGTTTGAATCATAATAGTTCTATTTTACTTTTTATAGAGGGAAAACAATAGTGCAATATGTGTAAATAGCTCTAGTAATTATAATGCATCAAAACCACCATTGGCTACACAATCTGAATTTAAGAAGAAGAAACCCAGTAAATCAACCGTGTGAGATCACTTTACAAGATTAGAGAACAATAATAAGAGGTGCAAGTGCAACTATTGTTCTAAGGAGTATGCTTACGCTTGTGATACTAATTCTTGTGGAACTAGCACCTTATGGAAGCACTTAAAAAATTAGTGTAGAAAGTACACATAGAAGGTGGAGGACAAAGGACAAACCACTCTAAGTTTTCAACGTTCAATAGATGGGAAGGGTGGTAGTAATATTGTTACTTCATTATTTAGTCAAACGAGACGTAGAGCAGCATGTGCCAAGATGATAATTATGGATGAATTATCATTTAAATTTATAGAGAATGAGGGTTTCAAATTATTTTGTAGTATTGCATGTCCTAAGTTTGACCCTCTGTCAAGAGTAACCATTGCTAGAGATTTCAGCTCTATCTAGAAGAAAAATGAAGTCGAAAGATTTTTTAGTCAGTCATTCCAAGAGGGTTTGTCTTACCACTAATACATGGACTTCGTTGCAAAACATTAATTACATGGTAATCACCGCACATTTTATTGATTGAGAATGGAATTTACATAAAAGAATTCTCAACTTTTGTCAAGTTGCTAACCACAGAGGAGAGACTATTAGCAAGATTATTGAGAGTTGTTTACTGGAATGGAGAATCGATAAGGTTTTCTATATCACAGTTGATAATGCAAGTTCCAATGATATAGGTATTTCATATATTATGAGAAGGCTTAGAAGTTGAAATTCACCTGTCTTAGATGGAGAAATATTACACATGAGGTGTTGTGCTCACATAATTAATTTGATTGTGAATGAAAGGCTTAAAGAAATGCATGACTTCATTTCTAGTGTTCGCAATGCTGTGAGGTATGTTAGATCATCCCCCAAGAAATTGACAAAATTTAAAGATCGTGTTGAACATGAAAAAATTAAATGTAAAGCACTTGTTTGTTTGGATGTGGCGACTCGATAGAATTCCACTTATTTGATGCTTGATCATGCCTTGAAATTTGAAAAAGCTTTCAAAGTATTAGAGGAAGAAGAATTAGATTATGTTGATTACTCCAAAGGGGATCATGGAAACAAAAGAATAGGGTCACCAACCATTGATGATTGGAAAAATGTTGTGTAAAATTTTTAAAGGTTTTCTATGATGTCACTACGAAGATAAGTGGTTCTTTATCTGTGACTTCTAATTCTTATTTTCATGAACTTTGGGGTATTCGAGAACTTTTAATTCAGCGGAGTAAAAATGTGAACTCTGTTTTAAGTAACCTGAGTTCAAATATGAAAGTTAAGTATGAAAAGGGGCTTAGTGGAAAGAATTAATAAGTTGATATTCATAGTAGTGGTACTCGATTCTTGTTACAAATTGGATTACATATCATTTTGCTTTTTGAATATTTATGAAGATGCTATGGCTAAAGTGATGGTGGATGACATAAAGAATTATTTAATTCGTTTGTATGATTACTACAAGTTTTATGATAATGCTCAAGATCATCATCAACCTGAATCAAGACTCACTTCTAAGTCCATGAGTATAGAGATGGACACAATTGATGAAGAGAATTTGAGTGGTTCAATATTAGTATTATCAAGATACAAAAGAAGAAGAGAAGAGCAAAATTCACTCGAGTTAAAGAATGATGTGGATTGATATTTATGAAGAGAAGAGCAAAATTCACTCTAGTTAAAGAATGATGTGGATCGATATTTATCTGACCCCAGTGAAGAACTTGATGATAATTTTGATGCTTTGACATGGTGGAAAGCAAATGAGTTTAAATATAGAGTTTTATCGAAATTGCCGAAGATGTTTTGACTGTTCCAGTGTCTTCTGAATCAACATTTAGTACGGGTAGGAGGATTCTTGATTCTTTTAAGAGTTATTTGACACCTAAAATAATGGAAGCTCTATGTACATCAAATTGGATGGGTAGGAAATCTTAGATATTCCTTAACAACTTGAAGATTTGTTCTAAGATTGAGATAACTGTCTATTTGTTAAGATGTATTCTATATTGTTATATTACAATTTATATTTTATTTTTCAGATGATTTAAGACCTTCAAGCTCCACCAACGTCATGCAAGAATAATTATTTTTCAATGTAAGTAAAATATTTGAAGTTACACTACGCTTTATCCAAACAACTTAAAACGTACTAACTTTCAAGATGCTATTTTTCTTTTGTAGGAATTAAGAATGCAATAGAGGGTTGGATAGTTTTAAATTTTGAGGCATTTTGTTGAATGTTCTAATTTTGGAATTAATTCATTGAATATTCTTTACATATTTATAGGTGAATTTTTAGACATTTTGTTGAATGATTATATATTGTGAATGTAGATAATTTAATTAGATGTGGTAACTTTGGAATTGATTCATTGCATATTTTTTTACATATTTATAGGTGATAATATGAATGAAATAGAGAGTTTGATATTTTGATCTACAACTTATAGGTAGTAATTGTTTTATCATTTTAAGTCATACAAATTAAATTTTTTTAATTTTTTTGGACCAACCCGAACCTAACTCAAACCCAACCCGGGGTTGGGTTTGGAAAATTTTTTGGGTTGGGTTAGATTACCAATCCAACCAACCCGAACTTTTGGGTTGGGTCAAAAACATCCTTCAACCCAACACAGACCATGACACCCCTATTTGACATTTTAAGTTTATGACTCAACATTAACCAGATAGCGTAAGCTTCCAATAACACTTCTATAAAGTGTTTTATCAACCGCAGGTTCTCCATTCCCATGTTTGCTCATCTTCATTCTTGGTTCCATGGGAATCAAACAAGGATTGCACTCCCCCATTCCTAACTTCTCTAGGATTTTTCTTACATATTCGGTTGGACATAAAGTGATTGATTCACTGCTTTGTTGTACCTCAATACCCAAGTAATAGCTCAAAAGTCCAAGATCACTCATCTCTAGGTTTTGCTGCATCTTTTATTTGAATTGAGCTATAACTTGTTTGTTTGAGCCGACTATGATTAAGTCATACACATATGTGCTGATTATCATTGGTTAACTCCATTAATTTTCTTGTAGAGAGTATAATCCTGTGGACATCTAACAAAACCAAATGACTGCAAATATTGATCAAGTTTAAAATTCCAAGCCCTTGGAGCCTGTTTAAATGCATATAAGGCTTTACGTAGTTTTAATACAATGTTTGGATTTTCCTTGTCAACGAACCCTTATGGTTGAACAACATACACCTCCTCTTCTAACTCGCCATTCAGAAAAGCTGTCTTCACATCCATGTGATGTACTTCCCAGTTCTTAATGGCTGCATAGGCAAGAATTAATCTCACTGTTTCTAACCTGGCCACTGGTGCGAATACTTCACTGTAATCTACACCAAACTACTGTGCATATCCCTTTGCCACGAGTCTCACCTTATGTTTCAGATTTCTCCATCTAAATTTTTCTTTAATTTGAAAATCCATTTGATGCCGATTGCTTTATGATTTTTCGGCAAATATGTGAGTTCCCACGTTCTATTCTTTTCAATGGAGAGAATTTGAGACTTCATGGCATTCCTCCTCTTCTTCCTCCTCTGCTTTGTTCAGTTCTCTATAAATATCTTCTAGAGACCTGAACTTTTTTGATGTCGACAAGCTTGATGATGATGCATTTGAGGTATAGTCTGGCGTTGATAAAGTTGAGGACGAATTTTCCCTTTGCCTTTCATCTAGATCAACTTCGATTTGTTCAATATTCCTCTCCTTTGTTCTACTCCGTTTTTCTGAAATTTGAACCGTGAAAGTTCCTCTTTGTTCGTCATCACCGTTTATGATTTCTTCCCAACACCACTTTTTCTCCTTTTCGAACAACACATCCCTGCTTACCATAATTCTGTTCTTTTGTGGATCCAATAGTCTATAAGCTTTGGTTCCATCTTCATATCCCAACATAATTATCTTCACACTCCTATTAGCAACTTTAAGAAGGTGTGAATATGTATTATTGGCATGAGCAAGACACCTGAAGATTTTAAAGTGATAAACCTTCGGTATCTTGTCAAACCAAGCTTGATATGGTGTACCATCTGCAACTCCTTTTGTTGGCGATTTGTTTAGAATATATACAGCAGTTTTGCAGGCATCTCTTTGCTCTTTAACATACATCTGGTCATCTCTACAACCGTTCGATTACGCCTTTCTACTACGCCATTTTGATGTGGTGAAAATGGTGCAGTAAAAAATCTCTTCATGTCTTCATTCTCGTCATAGTCTTTAAAAGTAGTAGATACAAACTCCCCTCCACGGTCCGTTCTAAAGCTCTTAATCTTCTTGCCTTTCTCTACCTCCACACTAATCTTGAACTTTTTAAATACCACCCTTGTTTCATTCTTGTTTTTCAACAAAAACACCCACATAAATCGTGAAAAATCATCCACCAGTAACATGAAATATCTGTTGCCTCCATAAGTCATTGACGAAATAGGTCCACATAGATCTCCATGGACGAGATCCAATGACTCCTTCGCATGATAATTTGTTGTTCACGGAAAAGAAGTCATATGCTGCTTTCCAATTAAACACCCATCACAGAATTGATTGACCTGGGTGATTTTCGGCAACCATTCAACCATTCTTTTGTCATTTAATTGCTTTAAAGAGTGAAAATTCAGGTGTCCATACCCGCGTGCCAGAGCCAACAATCGTTACTTATATTTGCCATTAAACTCACCTGATCTGCAAGCTTCAGCTTTGCTACATACAATCGGTTGGATTTTCTGGTCACCATAATAATCAAGCTCCTGACCTTGTCATATATCTTCATCACACTGTCCTCTATAACAATTTTATTTCCACTCTCGTCCAGTTGTCCCAAACTTATTATATTGCTTTTGAGTTTAGGTATGTAACAGACTTGCGATAAGATTAAGTGCTTATTGGTTTTGCATTTGAAGAGCACTATTCCTCGACCACAATTGTCTATTACAGAGTTATCACCGAAACGTACCTTTCCAACAACAGATGTGTCGAGCTCACGAAACACCCTCCTTTCTCCTGACACATGGTTGCTTGCTCCAATATCTAGGTACAAGGAATTTTCAGCTCCAATATTGGCCGGTGGTGGCACTATAGTTTCATTTAACATCACAAAATCAGGCTCTTTGTCATGTGTGGTCTTAATTTCACACGCCTCTATCATCAGCAATGAAGACTCCTCATCCTTTTGCGTCTCTATCAAGTTGAGTTGTTCGTCTTTTGTGGAATACTCTGATGCGAAGTGTCCCATCTGCTAACGCCTGTAACATTTAATTTTACTTTTGTCGAATTTCTTCTTTTGAGGTTGTGACTCTCCTTCATCTCCTTGATGCCAGTCACTTCTCCCACGACCTCTCCATCTTCCATGACCCCGTCCCCTGCCTCCTCTGGAATTGCCTTGATCCTTCCGTTCTTTCTTTGAGGATTTTGCATTCTCTCGTCCCTTTCATTCTGCACGAGTGAAGAAAACAGTTTCATCTTTTTCTCCAAACCCTTGCAACCTTTCTTCATTTTCCTTGAGTGATCCAATAATCTCATCAATGGATTTCGTTTTGAGATCAATGAACTCCTCAATCGTTGAAGTGATTTGAAGAACCTCTGTAGAGGTGGATCGTAGAAGTTTCTTAACTACTTGGACATCATCCACAGCGTTGCCGAGGCCTCTCAATTTGTTGACAATAATCTTAACTACTTGGACATCATCCACAGCGTTGCCGAGGCCTCTCAATTTGTTGACAATAATGACGAGTTTTCCAAAATACTCATCAATACTTTCTGAATCACCTATCCTCCTCAACACTTCAAACTCCCGCCAGAGAGTCTGCGTTCTAACTTCTTTCACTCTTTCCGCACCTAGATTCATATTTTTCAACATGATCCAGGCTTCTTTGGTTGTTTTCTTGGCACCCAACTGTAGCAACGTATCTTCTCCAATACTTTGATAAATAGCTGCTAAAACCATCTTATCTTTGCGGTTATCTATTGTTTCGGGTGATTCAATTGCCTCCCAAACACCTTGTGCCATCATAAATACCTCCATCTTAATCACCCAAGCTGCATAGTTGCATTTTGTCAACATCGGGTATTTGAGTGTGACAGATCCCTCCTTTTCTCGAATCCGTACACGCACTTCGTTTGAGGCATCATCTTCTATTGCACCGGTGCTTTGGCTCCTGTCGTTCGATTCCTGTCTCAGTTTTTGATCTCTCTCTCTTCTTGACCGCTCAATCCCTAGGTGAGACGTGATTGAAAATAGACCTTGATCTTGTATCTCTGATACCAAATGAAAGAAAATAATAGAAGGGGAGAAGGAGCAAGACACACAAATTAATTTTGTCTTCTTGGGGTGTTTTACTAACTTGACACCATTTTCTACGATAAAAAATAACACATTTCTTGCTACAAATCAGCCACCACTCCTTTAACTAATTCCACTCCCTATCAACTAGTTTCACTCTTTCACTTACTTCCACTAAGAAATAAACAACAATTGAAATAAACAACAGTTATAAAATAAATACTAACAACTATTTTTAACCAAAAACTTACTAATCAAAATAATAAAACAAATTTATAACCAACTGAATGACTAACTAAGTTGAAAGAACTTAGGAATAAATGCAGGAGTTGTTAGCCCTGGCTTCACACACCTGAGCATGTCACCTAGGGAGCACTAGTATTATTTGTGAAGAGAAAAGAAAGATTAATGCGGTTATGGGTAAAAAGACAGGTCTATGCAGTCATGCGACTATAGAGAACTAAGTAGGGTAACACTGAAGAACAAATACCCAATGCTACTAATAGTTGACATGTTCGACCAGTTGCTAGAACCTCAATGTTCTTAAAGATTTATCTATGCTATGGACATCATCAATTGAGGATTAGAGAGAGGATATATCCAAAACTTTTTCTTGAACTCATGATAGAGGTATATAAGAATGATTCCTATCTCGCCTAAAAGGGGAGTTGTTGACGACCTAAAATTAGGCAAGATTGTTGGGAAGGTAGCCATATTTGATGGAGTTTTTCTTGTTAGGTAAGAAGGCAGATGGGTTTTGGAATGAAATTAGGAAAATTAAGAAGAATGGAATTTTTTCGTTTGAAAAAATTGGAAAAGGAATGAGAGGAGAATTGCAAGAGGGTGCAAGAAAAAAAAAAGGAGAGGAAGTTTTTTATGAGTGGGTTTGATGATGAAGAAGATATTTATGTATTATTGGGAGACTTAGAGAATAAAAAGAAGAGAGAAATGGGTTTGGTATCTTCCACGGAAAAGAGAACAGTAGAGGTGTTCTTGGGTTGAATTGGGTTCAGGACATTTTTTCTTTCGTCCCAATCCAATTACCTGAGTTATATATTTTTTCAATTCAAACAATTATTATTATATAACGAACTCAGCTCAATCAAACTATAAATTTTGAGTTAGGTTGTGTCATGACTCAATTTTTGAGCTTTCGAGAAATTGGATTGCGACAAAAAGACGAAATCAGACACAAACAGAACGGAATAAATATAAAACAAAACATTGAAATGGTAGAAAATAAGGTAAAATTTTGCGTGGTTTTAAAAGACATACAACCCGAGTTTCAATATCCAAGTTATTTACAAATAGAGAACAGAGCACGGAATACAAAAGAATACAACTAAATGACGCCCCGGGTCGACACCCCTATGTGATAGTGCATCTCCAAAGCACTTCCCCACCTTGACCGGAACATGACAAAAAAAGGGGAAAAAGGGGTGAGTATAAAAATATAGTCAGTAAGCAACATACTATTCTAATTGATTCTTCAATGATCGCCTACCTGTGTAGTCCCTAGTCCCTTTTCGAGACTAGTTTACGGTATCACAATGTCGACTTTGACCCGTTCCTACACTCAATAGAAATGTTCATACTAACCTACCTACCCGCATAGTCCTTGATCTCTTCCAAGACCAGTTTATGAAGTCAGCAACATCAACCTTGACTTTTTCCTATACTCAATAGGGTCTTTAATCGTGACACCTATCCATTATTGTGGGCTTGAGTCATTAAAGGTTGGTTCGAGTTGTTCGAGTCATTTATTCAATATTTTTGAACACTTTTGTAAATGAATGAATAGTGAAAAATGAAAAGAAACCCGAATTTGTATAATTTTGTGAGTATTAAAAGGGAAGAAAAGAGTTTTCATGAGCTCACTCGAGAAGAGAGTTGAAAAGTGAGGGGTTGGCTAAAGGAACACTCAAAAAAGGGAAGATGGAAAAGGCATATTCTAAGCTTCATGAATGTGCAAGGAAGGAGGGAATGGTATTGTTAATATAAATCATACAATTTGGGACTCAATTAAACTAATCGACTCTTCCCTTAAACTCTTCCCTTAAACTAATCGACTCTTCCCTCGTTCTGCCATAACACACCACGTAAGTTATCTTTACAAACCCTTTTTAATTTCATGCCATAATTAATTTATCCTTCACGTTTCTTTTCATATATCGTCCTCTAATTCTATATAGTTTTACTTCGTTAAGTACGATTATATGTTGTTTTTTTAAAAAGTCGATATGTTTACAATTTGAATAAGTGAGAAACGAATACTACTTAAAAAAAAAAAAAAAGTTAACTATTACGAGTTGGTAGAGTGGTACAATGAACTCTCGTGATCAAAGAGACTGTTTGAAAATATTTTATTTTATAGGAGAAGATAAAAATTCAATATTATTATTATTATTGGTTAAATTAATAAAAATACTCTTAAAATTTAGACTTTTTTAAAATATTAATTTCAATAATACTCTAAATTTTAAAACATTAATATTTTGTTCGAAAAATTCCGTTAAAAATTATTTCAAAAATATTTTTAACTTATTTAAAAATAGCTAAAATTTTAAAAGGTTCATTAATATTCTTAAATTTTTTAAAAAGCTTTAAAAATAGTCTAATCATCTACCAACTTTGATACTATTGAAATAACATTAAAAAGATGGATGATTTATGAGTTGTCTATAGACAATTTTCGTCTATATATTCACAGTAAAATTTTTCTCAAACATTTTTTTAATAAAAATTAAAAGTATTAATGCTAACTTTAAAATTTCATAGGTATTTTCTTTAAGCATAGTACTAATTGTATTTTAAGATTTTTTTTAGATCGAAGTGTATTAATAAAACTTTTTAAATTTTTAAGAATATTTTCAAAATCATATTAAAAGTTCAGACATATTTTAGATTCTTTTTTAAAATTTGAAAGTTATTATTAAAACTTAAAAAGAAAAATCTAGAAATATTTTTGAGAAAAATAGAAAATTAAAAGGTATTTTTATTAATGTAGATTATTTGTTTTGGATAATATTTTTAAATAAACATTTCAAATATTTAAGATGATTGATAATAAAATGTCTAAAATAAAATTCTTTTTTCTTTATACGATTTTATTAAATTAATATTTTAGTAATATGTAAATTTAACAACAAAACTAGTCTAGTGTTAGAATAGTACCCTATCACGATACAGATGATCTATGCCGAAGTGGTAGTTGGGTCTATCACAGCCTTTTCGATCTATTAGGACGATGTTCGGTGCTGCAGAGTCTTGTGGTCCCTTTTTTCAATTTTTTTTTTTTAATGGAATGATTTCATGGTTATTTTTGCGGAATCCATTATTCTTACAACATCTTGTTCATACCTCAACTTTTTTTTCACAAAAAGACAATTTCTTTCAAGTATTTTGATGATTATGCCATCCGCAGGATATTCAAAGAGCTCGAGTGGAAATTCTAGTCTCAATAGCTGAATCAATAATGGGAGAATATGTGATTAAACCCATTGGACGTCAACTAAGCTATCTCCTCTGCTACAACAGAAACAAAAACAAGCTCAAAGAGCAGCTCGAAGCTCTCAAGACAGCGCGCAGGGACGTCCAAGGACGAGTCCAGGAGGCAAGGAGCAACGCATATGCAATCCGCGAGGAAGTTTCAAAGTGGTTGGCTGATGCAGACAACGCCATCCATGATGAGCGATCATCAAATTCTTCAAACCCATCAGCCTTTAATTTGGTGGATAGATACCAATTAGGCAGAAAAACAAAGAAGAAAATTGAAGCTCTTCATGAACTCATAGCCAAAAGAATCAACTTTGTGGAAGTGGGCTACCCTGCACCGCTTCTAGAGACTAAGAACATCATTGTTCCTGGTGGGTATCAAGTTCTGGAATCCAAGATTTCAATGGCTAAACAAATCAAGAAAGCACTTCAAAAGGCAGAGGTTAGCAGGGTTGGTGTTTATGGCATGGGAGGCGTTGGAAAAACTTACTTGCTTAATGAAGTTAAGAAGATGGTTTTGGAAGAAGTGTTTGATCGAGTGATTGAAGTGTTTGTAGGCCAATCCAATGGAGTTATACAGATTCAAGAACAAATTGGAGATGTTTTGAATGTAAAATTACCAAAGAGTAAGGAGGGAAGAGCTTCTTTTCTAAGGAATAATTTGGCTAAAATGGAAGAGGATGTTCTTGTTATATTGGATGATTTATGGAAGGAATATGATCTTCTAAAAGAGATTGGAATTCCTTGTTCTTCATCATGTAAAGTACTTATGACGAGTCGATCACAGGATATATTGATGAACAACATGAACGCAACAGAGTGTTTTCAGGTGAATTCTTTAAGCGAAGAGGAGTCATGGAAGTTCTTCACAACTATCATTGGTGATGAGTTTGATACTCCTGATATGGAGAATTTGGCTAAGATGGTAGCAAGAGAATGTGGAGGGCTTCCTCTTGCGCTTGATACCATTGCCAAGGCATTGAAAGGGAAGCATATGAACCATTGGAAGGATGCTTTAAGCAAATTAAGAAACCCCATAGGAATGGATATCAAAGGAGTTAGTGACAAAGTTTATGCTTCATTGAGATTGAGCTATGATCATTTAGTTGGAGAAGAACCCAAGTTAGTGTTCCTTTTATGCAGTGTTTTTCCAGATCATTACAAGATTTCTTTGAATGATTTGCAAATGTATGCAATGGGTATGAGATTATTGAGAAACATAAACACATGGGAGGATGTGAAGAACAGAGTATTGAAATTGGTTCATGATCTTAAATCTTGTTCTTTACTTCTTGAACATTCAAGTGATAAATATGTTAAAATGCATGATATTGTTCGTGATGTTGCCATACACATTGCATCAACGGAGGGTATCATGCCAACATTGAGCTTTGGATCTAAGCTTAGTGATTGGGAAGATGAGTATCAAAGTGGAGCTCATCGTGCTATCTTTGTAAACTGTGATAACTTTCAAAAACTTCCCCAAAACTTGAACTTTCCTGATCTCGAGCTCTTGATATTAAGATCATCAAATGGGTTTGTGGGAAATCTTGAAATCCCAGATGGGTTTTTTGCAGGAATGGAAAAGATTAAAGCTTTGGACATAACAGGGATGAGTTTCCTCCAAACTTCTTGGAGATCATTGAAGAACATTCGAACATTATGTCTGTTACGCTGTGAATTCAATCATATTGACACAATTGGGGAGCTGAAGAACTTGGAGATCTTAAGGATTTGTAGCTGCAAGGAGCTGGATCATTTACCTGTGGCTATGAATCAATTAACAGAACTTAAGGTACTCGAAGTGTTAAATTGCTCGAACTTGGAGGTGTTTCCTGCAAATATTATTTCAAGTATGAACAAACTAGAAGTGTTGAAATTACGCGACAGCTTTGATAGATGGGGAGAAGAAGTATGGTACAAAGATGAAGTAATTAAGAATGTTACACTTTCTGAGCTGAACCGTCTGCCACGCCTTTCAAGCTTAAGATTAGAGATCTCAAAATTCCGCTTTATGTCGCAGATAACCTCGGAAACATCAAGCAAGTTGAAAGAATTCTGGGTTTGTGTTAATAAAACAGATGATTTTATTCTCCCCATGGTTTCTGATGAATATGCAACAACTTTGATTCTTAATATTGTTTTACCAAAAGCCATTCATGGAGGGCTTGAAACACTTTTGAAAAGATCTGAACGATTGGTTGTAAGGGATTCAGTGGGTCGTTTTATAAACGATGTTTTCAATCCAAATAGTAATGGGTATCCATTTTTGAAGTATCTATGGATAATTGATGTACATGGACACTCAAATTTGCCATACCTGTTCAGATCTGAGTTCAATTCCTTGGAGTTCTTGACTGTTTATGGAATGGACAGATTGATGAATTTAGCTCCCAGGAATTCTCCAATCCTTCCTTTCAAGAAGCTTAAATCCATATCAATTCGATCATGTGGGGAGATCAGAAATCTGTTCTCAATCTCTGTTCTTAAAGCGCTTTCAGATCTTCAAGATATTTCTGTGACGGATTGTGGCATGATGGATGGGATTGTATCGATAGAAACTGAAGAACAGAGCACTATTTTCACTGGAATAACCTCTTTAACACTTGAAAAAGTGGATAAACTGAAGAGCTTCTGCACCAAATTGTTCATCCAAGAAGACCCACAAAGTAGAATCCCCTGTTTTGATCAACGGGTTTCATTTCCTGAATTGAAGCATTTATCAATCACTAGAGGAAACAATTTGGAGACATTATGGCATAGTGATGGGTTGGCTTCAAATTCCTTCAGCAAACTCCAAACGGTGAGAATCGAAAGCTGCAAGCGATTAAGATTCATGTTTCCATCGAACACAAGCGCGAGGTTGGACAGTTTGGAGAGGATCGAGGTGAAAAAATGTGGGAATTTGAAGCGATTACTGCCATCATCAGTGCTGTTCTGGAGCTTGAGTGAGCTGAGCGTGGAGAAATGTAATGGAATGATGAATTTGTTTAGCTTGACAGTGGCGAAAGGGCTAGTGAATCTCTGGTCGATTGAAGTGCGTTGTTGTAGAGGAATGAGGTGCGTGGTTGCGGCGGAGGAAGAACAGGGTGGCGTTGTTTTTAGGGGATTGAGGAGGGTGCGGTTGTATTGGTTGCCGGAATTGGTTAGTTTTTACGGTGGGAAATGCAGGGTTAGGTTCCCCAAGTTGGATCGTTTGTTCATTTTAGGATGCCCTAAGATGAAGACGTTTTCGCGTGGAGTTGTAGTGACGCCCAAATTGGATATTGTTCGGATTGATGTGAGATACTTTGAAGTGGCGGTGGATGGCGGTGTGAATGAAACTATCCGAGACTTCTGGAGACAAATGGTGATTCTTTCATCCCAATTTAAGTCCAATGTTTTAGCTCATCATTTTTTTTATTTTTTATCTTGAATTGATTTAAGGGTTTCCAACCAATCCTTTGGGTTTTATAGAGCATTTTTGTTTCCCAAATTTGAGTTTAATAGCATTTTTTATCTTCAAATTTGAGTTTAATAGGGTTATAGTGCATCAAATTTGAGTTTAGCACCATTTTGATTATGAAGTTTAAGTTTGATACCATTTTAGTCCATGAAATTTGAAATTGATAGCATTTTGATCCTAATATTTAAATTTGATAGCATTTTAGTCCATACTATCGGTCACCTATCACCGTTGAATTGTTTAGGTCTAAGAAGGAGAGAATGAGATGATTTAATTCAAATTCATTAAATTTGATATAAAATTCACTCCCCTAATTGGCTTATACTTTTGACAAACCAAAGATACGTGGATATATATATATAATTTAAGAATACAGCTACTTCAAATACTATAACCACTACGTTTTTATATTTATTTTAATGCATGTTATAAATCTTATTAAATTATGTGTAATAAGTTTTATTTCAACAGAAAAAAATAGTTATAAAACACGTTGTGTTTATTAGTTCTTAAAAAACAAAAAATAAGAACTAGATACAAGAAGCATGAATGTTATTAACGTCTCGTTTGGTAACATTTTTATTTCTGGTTAATTTATGTTTCTTGGTATTCTTTTTTTAAAATTTTTTAGGTATCGAATGATGATGAAGATTCTGAAACGAATTCTGACTATGGAGATACTTCATTTGAAGGTAAAGTTCCTATCAATTAAATTAGGCTCCATAAACTAGCACCGAGTCATTTCAACGTACTTCTCCTCACTCATACCTTTTTTAAGAAAATTTTGAACAGGTCACTCTACATAGTAAGATACCAAGCCAAATATACTTATTTTTGGAATGGTACCGAGTAATAACTATCAATTTTTTTTTGAAATATTTCTTAGGCATAATTGCATTTCATGGAGACCCACTCATTTGGATTTGGTATAAGTTCAGCTTGTTGAATATAATAGATGATATTCCTTTGCTAAGATGTCACATATCTATTAAGTTTTGCTTTGATTTGTTTCTTTTCACTCTAAGATCATCTTTGAAGTTCAATACTCAAAATTCAAATCAGGATTCTAATTATGGATTCCACATTTGATAGATTTAACATTTTTTTTTTTTTTTTTTATGATTTTACCATATTATGACTTGATCGTATTACCTTACTTGTGTTGAATTGGTTATAAGAATGAAAATAACATAAACCTTTTAGGTTATTACTTAAACATGATCTTTGTCAAGGATGATTAGGAGGGAGTTCCACATTAGCTAATAATTTAGAGAATGATTGTGAGTTTATAAGTGAGGAATGCTATCTCTATTGCTATAAAGCTTTTTGGGAAGCTCAAAGCAATGTGAATTTTTAAGGGTCTGAGCCGACAAAACCAAGAAAGTAGCACCTTGGAACTTCAAATTAAGACAAGCTTGTAGTATATATGGAAGCATGTTATTAAAGTTTAGAATCGAAATGAGTGGATTTGTTTGATAACAAGCATGTTAAATGATTAGAATGCTTGATTTTTACAAAAATAATGAAATAAACTCAAAATTGAACGACATTGAAAGCATGAATGGATATCCCATGTTTACCTTACTATACTATGTCTCTTATGATCATTTGTTCGTGCATGTATAATTATGCTATTACGGGACGATTATGCTATTGTACAGGGATGATTAAGGGTTCGCTAATAACTCCTAATCATGAATCCGATTAGATTGTTGGGGTCTATACAATATTTTATTTATTTTATTACGTTTATGAAAGCTAGTTACTAAGTATTTCATACTATTATAATTCTTTTCAGATGAAGCCTAAATGGAATGGTCGAGGCAAGGCGCACACGAGCTATGGGGATCAAACTAGATCATTGTCTTATATTTTTTCAACTTTATATATTTAAGAACTTAGAGTTTTATATCCATGTTTTGTTGTTTGTCTATTGTGTAAATTGTCTTTGTCTTGTTTTAAACGATTAAATGAATTTGTTTGTCTTATATTAATTGTTCGATTTTATATTTATTAAATGTACGCACGTTTTTTAAGTTTTAAATTATTGTGTATTTTCAAATATTTCACGTCCTTAGGTGATAGCCTGTAACTCAAGTCCCTCAAAAAATGGTTCGTTGTAGTTATGAACTCTTTTCAACAAGGGTTTGACCTTTGATGCTCATGGGTTGTTGTAGTTAAAATTAAGATAATGGTTTGGAAATAAAATGACCGGTATAGTTCAATTGGTATAACAGAGGACTCAAAATCTTCATGTCACTCATTCAAATCAAATTTACTATTAAAATAAATAAAAAAGTCTAATAGGTCAGAAATGAAATGATTAAAGAGTTTATCAATTTGTGAACTTCAACCAACAAGGAGTTGAGATCAATATGAAATTCAATCATCATTCAAGACATGATTGAATTGAGTTGACCAAATTTAAGTCATCTAGTTTGTGTTTCTACACACCTTAGCAAATCCTCAAGTAGCCATGACGTGCCATCCTATAGTGATACTGTTTACACTACAAGTAGACTTGTTAAATGGATGTCGAGGTTTACTAGTGATAAGTGCCTTACCAATGTTTTGACTTAGGTCACGTAAAATCGTCCTAGCTCTAACGCCCTACCTCTTAACTCAGTATAATCATACATGCTTTAACAGGAAGATAATACTATCAACAACCTAGCATAAGGAATGTTTCCACACATAATACATTCTCAAAGAAATATACATGTAAACTCAACGGAGAGATAACTTCTATTTATCATCAGGAGCAGATATCACAACATCTTGTCTTCCTATCTAACATAGCGGAAATAACTAACTCAGATAACATGCCTTTGTCCTCCTATTTGGCTAGCAGAAATAACTCAAATAACATGCATTTCAAGAATCTCATCCTAAGGATTGTCATGCGTTTTCACGCACTTGAAGATGTTACACACCTAGTAGAAGTTGCTCCTTGACACACTACAACAAACCTACCTTTTAATAGCTTTGAGAATAGCTTTTTGTGTGCACGTTATTAAAAGTAAAAAAATAATAATAATAATAAATAAAAGAAAAAATAAAAAAAGAAAAAAACGGGTAAGGAAAGATCTGATGGCTACCATTTGTTTTCACAAACCCTAAAAACTGTACAAGGGCACGCCTTGTTTTTTTTAATCGCCGACTATTTCAATCAGGGTTCCGTTGACCCTCAGTTTTTTTTTATGTGTTTTCTTATGGTTGTAGATAGTGAAGAGAATAAGTGAATATTGCTGCGATATGGACCGTAGTAATAGAGGCTTTGGTTACGATGGCGCTGATGCTGATTTTAGTTGCCGAAGGGATGGGCGTTGATGCTGATTTTGGTTGCTGAAGGGATGGACCGTAGTGACAGAGGCTTTAGTTACGATGGCGCTGATTTTGGTTGCGGAAGGGATGGATATGAACGATGTATACAGTCCTTGTTTGGATGCGAAGATTCAGAGATCAGACGGATTTACTTTTGGCGCAGCATTTTCGTCAAAGGAACCATTCTTTCAGGATCAGATTCAGTTTTCGCCTTGCGATAAGCGTCTGGCTTTGGCATTTAAAGTCCTCAACTTGCTGTGTTCAGGCCTAAAGTCGACCAGCTCACTTTCCTCACCATCCATAGCACAGCCTTCAATCCGGTACGTCTGTGATTTATATGTTAGTTTCAGTACAAAATGAACATCTTCGTACAGGAAATCATTACTATTTTCCTATGGGAAAAGTAATACTAATTGCACTTCGACTTCAATTCTAATTGAGTATTCTTGTTATTTGGCCTCGTGTAACAATTACTACTTTATTGTTTCATATGTTTTCTGTTACTAGATATTGTCGTGATTTTATTGATACCATGTTTGTTATGCATAATCTGAATTCGTGATTTGATTGATACCATGTTTTTTATGCATAAACCAAGTTCGCTGGTTTGATTCTCTGACTTTCTTCCCTGTCTCGAACATTAACCTGAGCATGACTCAAATGATTAATTCATATTCCAAGTAGAGGAACCTCTTAAAATGCTGAGTAACTTGAACCTCTCAAATGCTGAGTAACTCTCCAAAAAAAACTCTTCAACTCACTTAACATAAGTGAAGGGCCAACATTTTACTGTTTTTTTATCAGCTCTCTCCTATTTGCCTCAACAATCGAAAGGACATGGCTTTCGGGTGGGGACATCCGATGAGATTCAGAAAAATTTCTTTAAAATATTGATGGATAGAAGATTTAAAATATTGATGGACAGAAGAACATGAATCAATAATCCAAGACAGAAGAACATGAATCAATAATCCAAGGCAGAACATGAATCAAGAATCCAAGGCAGAACATGAATCAAGAATCCAAGGTTGAATGTTTGTGTGTTTTTTCATTACCATCCAAGATGTTAGGGGAAACATTATTGTTTTTGTAGATGAAAAATTTGCTCATTTGAATCAGTTCCATCGATGTCATTTCTTTCTCTAATTTGCCAACTGGTAGAACGATTGGAGAGAACAACTGGTAAAACGATTTTTTTTTTCATTGGCTTGTTCTGTTCCGGCCTGGGTTGCCTCACTAGTTCACCATTGTCGGCTGCAACAAACCTTGTTGCCATTCTCTCCCCTCTTCGTGTGCTCCTCTCAATTCTATGTTTTTTATTAGGGTTCAGTTAAAGTTTCTTGCTCCCGTGCTGCATAAATGTAAGCTCTATATTTATATTCACCCACAAAAAAACGAGG
Source organism: Cucurbita moschata (assembly GCF_002738365.1). Classification (NCBI taxonomy): domain Eukaryota; kingdom Viridiplantae; phylum Streptophyta; class Magnoliopsida; order Cucurbitales; family Cucurbitaceae; genus Cucurbita; species Cucurbita moschata. Next base: position 881,711 of record NW_019268526.1, on the reverse strand, counting down.
AGTTATGGTTTTCATCGTGTAGAGTTAGATGTGTTATATGTTGCTTCGGATAAGAAATGATGTATGATTGGGGATTTTGGGCATAACAACATAGCCTATTCTCTCAATTTTGAGATTTTGATTTCTAAGAGCTTCATATGGGTCTCATAAAGAGAAGAACTTCATTTTCAAACAAATTAGTAGGCTGATAAACTATGCCAAATAGTTGAAGATAGGCTGATAAACTATGCCAAGTAGTTGAAGATTAATCTTTGTAGCTGAATTTTCTATTCCTGATAAATTATGCAAATAGTTATCTTAAATTCTATTTTAATACTTGAAGATAAAAAAAAAAAAGAGTTGCTCCTCCAAGTTTGCTTTTTATATTTTAATACTTGAAGATCAATCTATTGGACTTACCGTAAATGTCTCTCTTTGACTGTTCTTTGCTTTTTTTTTAATATTTTGTGGAGATGCAGATCAGTAGAGATGAAACATCAAGTTTGCTTTTTATCATTGCAGTGCTCAGTTTTCTCTGCTTAAATTATTACAATAGCTTTGTAAGCAGCATTATAATTGGGGGAAGTTATGCTCCATGAGTTTGAGATGGTTTTAATGAATGAAATTGCAGGATTAAGTGAAAATGACATTTATTATTTTCCCTTTAGTAGAGCTCTCTCTATTCATTTGGTTGAGTTTGATTGGTTTAGGATGTCTAGTTTTGAGTGCTCGTGTGTCATTAACTTCCAGCTCGTTAGCAGTTGATAAATGATTTGAGTCATTATGATGTATTAATGTCACTATTTGTGTTGGGTGCAGCTGAGTTGTTTGTAAATGGAGAGATCGTTCAAAGGTCGCTAGAGAGACAAAGAAGGGTGGAGCCACAATCACGGTGAGTTCAAGATAGACCGAGGTATAATGATAGGACCCACTTTGTGAGACGCAGAGAAAACATGAGGCGATGCATTCCATTTGATAAGTCAAGAAGATGTGCAAGTGACTAGAGGGGAAGGGAATCTGGAATCAATGAAAAGGCAAATTGGAAAATTTGCTATGCCACGTAAAATAGTGTTTCATGCTCAGTAGATGGTAACTTTGGTTGTTGACCTGGAGAAACTCCTCAGTACTAGAAACTGCACAAGGAATGTAAGGGGATGTGAAGACTCCTATATCAGGAATCGTGCTGACATACCTACTTTTGATTTTTGCTTCTGTTATTTTTACTTATAGTCTTGTTGAATATCACAGCAAGGAGACAACAAAGGAATTATAAAGTATGAGAATACCACAATAAGGATTCCATGACCTACACATATAGAGGTACAATACTTACAAGACTTGCAATACAAAGGCATGACATGATTGCGGTCCGAGATAATCGAACATCAATGTAAATAATTGAGAATAATTTATTTTGTATGGTTTAGAACAACTTTTTTTATACTATGAAATTATTGAATACTCATTTTGTAATGTAAATAGATGATGAAGTTTCAATTGTGAATGAAAATTATACTATTTAATGTGAAACAAAGTAATTGAGGTGTGGATTTAGCCAAAAATGAATTTTTAGAAATGAATTTTTTTTTATCAAAATATAATTAATGAAATGATATTTAAATAATTAAATGATCAAATAACGTTCTTATAGCATAAGATTAAAAATATAAATACTATATTATAGCATTAAAAAAATGTTATAATAAATTAAAGATAGTATAATATTTTAGCTATATTTAACATATTATAACTTTAATAAAACGCTATGAAAAGCTTTTATAACAATGTATATCAGCTATAATTTTATACTCTATTATAGCATCTATTATAGCTATAAAAAAACGCTATAAAAAGTCTTAAACTTTTAATAACATGGACTGTCACGACGTACGAAAAACGCTATAAAAAGTCTACGATAGCATTTTTCGTATGCTATCGTATCTATTATTTATTGTAGTGACATGTGGCTTTCCCTGATTTGTTCATTTGGCCTCGAACCTAGGTGACTTGATAACATGAATGCAACGAGGCACATAATCATAAATCGTACCTAAGAGTAACAAATTACAAACAGACGTCTAAACATGTATTAATGGGAGTTATGTTTTGATTAACTGATTTTCAGTTAATTACCAAATATGTAAAGCTGTGAAATAAAGGAAAGAAGATTAATGCACATTAACGGAAAATGATCTATATAAACTGAATTCCCAAACCTAAAATCACACACCACAAGAAAATATTTGGTTTTTGGAGAGATGAACATGCACAAGTTTGTGTGGATCTTTCTTACTATAATCGCCATGCTATCTCTTTCGGTTTCCTCTCGTATATTCTTCTCTCTTCATCTCGAGCACTTAATTTTTCTCTTTTAGAGTTGTTTTTTGTAATAAATTTTTGAGTAATTAAAGCCGTGTTAGTTCTCGTATCTTTTTTTTCTAATAATTTGATTCAGCTGACTTATTTTATTTTATTTGTTGAATTTAATGTAGATATGGGAGGAATGATCGGACATTTTATTCCATTAACTTGTGATACAAATTGTGCAGACAGGAGTGAGATTGCAGACAAAAAATGTTTAAGCTCATGCGTTCATAGAGGATTTGTATACGGAGTATGCCTTCCAAATACAAAGTTTGTATCATGTTGTTGTAGCTATAAGTAAGATCCAACAAAGTTACTATGACTATGTATGAAAAAAGGGAAATAAATTATCTTGAATAATAAATCCAAAGTTTGTTATTATTCTCCCTAAACTTGAGTATAACTTAATAAATGAATTACTAATTTTAAAGTTCCCGCATGATTGTAACAATTTGAAATTTTCTACATAATTTAAGGTCGCTACCGTATACAAATCATAAACATTGAATGCGGAAATACTTCATTTAACCTTTCGTAAAACATAACCTTCAGCTTCAAACACAACCATGGACTTACGTGTTTTAAAAACACATTTAAAAACGACACAACAAAACACTAAATAAAATAAATAAATGTTTAAATTAAAAACAACATCGTATTCTATCCTAATTCTAAGAAAATAAATACAATTACCCTATGCATGTGTCATAGTCTCGAGTTGCGATGTCGTCGTCAGCCGTACATGAATGTCTTGCCTTAACCTGAAAAATATATATAACTTTATTTTTATTAAAAAATCTTATTTTCTATTGTTGTTATAAAAAACAAACAAAAAAAAAAAGAAAAAGAAAGAAAGAAAGTTGATAGAGTTATTCTAACTTACCCTCACTTTCTTGCCCTTATTTTCTCTTTTATTTTCACATCTTTCTTCTTTGTTTTTTTTTGTTTGTTTGTTTATGGTTCACAAATTTTCTTCGCCATTTTTTTAATCCATTCATTTAACTACTGATATAAATTTACTGATCTAATATTATTTATATGACGTAATTTATGATTGACATTTAATTTCTAATTCAAAGCTAAACAATTGCAATGATTTATCAACTATAATTGGTTGTGATTTCTGAAAATAAAGAATTAAGATAAAAAAAAATGAAGATTTAATATATACTTTATTGACCAGATCTCTCTCCACTTAAATGTCTGTCTACACGTGAATTTCTAACTGAGTAAAGGTCATTCTCATTTTTTCATCGAAGTAAATTTGATATTTTTATTTTTGTTTTTGTGTTTCTCTCTGCAGGGACGGTGATTTTCGTCGAGGTGGATTGAGGAGGGATAATTAGGGGAAGAGACGAGAGGTTAGTGGAGAGAGATGGAGAGGTTTTTTTTTTCATTAATTTATTTATTTATTTATTTGGGTTATTACAATAATAATGCATAAGTAATAAATTAACATCAACTTTATTTTAAATTTTAACTAATTTTTCCACGGAAAGGTTGATTGAGATTTTTTAATATGTTAAAAGATGAATTTGATAATTGTAAAAGATCGAGGATAAAAATGAAACTATCATAATTCTAAGTAACTATCATAATTCAAGAACATAAATTTATTTACCCAATTCACACGAGCTCAATTAATGCTCTTACGCAATTATATAACCTAACATGCTATTTAATTTTTAATAACAAGCAAGATATAAACAATTCTTTCTTGATAACTTGGGAACGATTCAAGAGTTTATAAATAGTGTTTTAATCTATATTCTATGATTAACCTTTATTTGGGATGATGAAAGAAAGTGTTGGCAGGAAGAAATAACTAACTAATTATGCTGGCACATTTGGGAAATGTTAGCGTATTTGGGCAACTAATTTGTTTGGGATAATGAAAGAAAATATTGGCATGTTTGGGACGATCAAAGAAATAACTAACTAATTTGTTTGAGATGATGAAAGAAAATGTTGGCATGTTTGGGACGACCAAAGAACTAACTAATTAATTGTCTACGGTATGTTGGCATGAAAGAAATAACTAACTAATTAGGTTGGCATAACTAACTAATTTTGTTTGGGACGATGAAAGAAAATGTTGGCATGTTTTGGAAATCTTGGCATGGGAAAATAACTAACTAATTATGTTGGCATAACTAACTAAGTTTTTTGGACGGTAATAATCTAACTTTCCCTATTTAATCTAAAGTTATTATTATTCCTCTAACGTTACCTAGAATTACTTAAATGCACTCTTTATAGTATTAACATTAATTCATACCTCCTTTATTAGCTCGTGAATAAATAATTACCAATGAAAAAAAAAAAGAAAAACAATATTGAATTAGATACCTTATACTAGCATATATTTTATTGAATGCAATTATAATTTACTTATACTAGTAATGCAAATACAGCTCAGCCTATACTACTAATGCAAATACAATTCAACCTATACTAATCTATACAATGAATGCAAATTACAATTCAACTTATGCTAACTTATACTATAAGACATGTTGTTCAAAATATTATAAATAGGGAATACAATTATAAAAGAAAATACAAAAAACTCTACAATGTAAAAATGGATTTACGCTCCAAAACGACACCTTTTGTGACCGCACAACTCTCAAACCCCCTCTGTAATAGCACAACTCTCGAACGGTCCTAGATCTCGACCGACAGCCTACAAACACCTAAAAAAAGGAGAAAGAGGTGAGTATAAAAATACTCAGTAAGCACCTACTTGAACGTTCTTATCACATCCATAACCTAGCAGGTGACCACAAGCTTTATTCTAGGTTTTGGTGTATTGCTCTTGATGTGCACAGTCTTGGGTAGCTAACTTAACCGACCTATAACCTAAAGCTCTTATGTCAAATGTTATGCACTCTTAGGATTTGATATAACAAACTTGTTGAAGAAAGATCTTTAAATCTAAATTAACTCCAAAAAAGGATTTCCTTGATGATCAAGATCAGTAAAGAAAGCTTGTTTCTAAACTTGTGATTTGAATCGCTCCACGAGATAGTTTAATCAAGACTACTTAAATGATTCTAACATGTAAATCTAAACACAAGAAATGCAAAAGAACAAACTCATGACTTCATAAGCATGGTATGCAACTTTCATTTACTCCAAAATCTTTATACTAAACCAACAACACGAATGTCTATCGATCTGGTAGAAAGAAGCTCACTACGCATCATCACATTATTTCACGCACTTGGATGATTTCACACATGCACGGCTGGCTCACGCATTTGAATGACTATCGATCCGGTAGAAAGAGCTACTAAGGTTCTAACAAATTTTGATGAAGAAATATTGACTAAAACGATGCAGGAGCCTAATCTAAGAAGTCATGAGAGTTACTTTTCCTTTTCCCTCTCCTCTCTCCCTCCTTTTATTTTATTTTCTTCCTCTTTTAGTTTCTTAATTAAGTGATTTGCAAATACATAATTAGGATAGGAGCAGAAGGTTGACTTTGAATTTGACTTTTTATTAATTTTATTTTCTAGCTATTTTTCTATGATTTGTGTGAATTTTATAAAAATATTTCTTTCTACCATTCTTTAAATTCTTAATCTCCATAAAATCCCTCAAGTTGAAAATTTTAAATACGTCGAACAATTCGTTCATGTCGGGACTTAGGTGTGAGATCTCATATCAGTTGGAGAGGAGAACGAAACATTCTTTATAAAGGTGTGGAAACCTTTCTCTATGGATCATGTTTTAAAAATCTCGAGTGGAAGCCTAAAAAGGAAAATCCAAAGAGGGTTTACTTCACACACAATAGTGACTCTTCAAGTCAATTATTTATATAGTCCCTTGTCTTCTCTCAAGGTGAGTTTATTCTACACACAATAGTAACTCCTCAAATTGATCCGTTCATGCTGCTAATAGTCTCATAAATTCTCATAACTTTTCTTGGGTGCAGTGAAGATTTACTAGGTTCTTAGGATGTCTAGGCGGTTTAGATCTCATCTCACGTTTCCAGATCGGTTGGGGATAGCTCCTTGGGGGCTAAACCAATCCTCTCGGTGCACTTAGGTTTAGATCTCTGATTGCCGCTCACGATCCTAGGGTGCTTGATCTACTAGAAACGTACTAACCTTGGTCAACGTGAAAACCACTCTAACTCTGGTGCACTATTCTTAACTTGACTCACTCATGCATGCTTGGTTGAGAAGATATTCCCATGAATCACAAGCACGAGAAACATGATCTATTTTTTCATACATACTTATTAGGGAGATATTCCTATCCATCACTGGGGTGATAACATAAATCATAATATAATCATTCATGCAAACTCAACGAGGTGATAACATCGATCTAACTCTCAGAGTACAAATCACAATATCCCATCCTCCCTTCTTACACAACGGAAAACATTAAAATAGATATTCAGTTTAAATTCTCATCCTAGGGGCATTTTAATAATTTTTCATAACATACACAACATTTTCATCTAACCTGGCCATTATGAGTCCTAACCATGCATATTCTAACCACATAAAGCAAGATATGCTCACATGTTAGCATGTCTAGCGATCCCTACATGTATTACTTGAAAAAGTCCGACTCGCCACTTAGATTTTCTTGTTGAGGTCACTCGGTGCATAATACAATTAGATTTTATTTGTTGTGTATTTGGAGTCTTCCCTATATATAATTGCTCTCGTGTGCATATTGAGATTATTCAATGGCAGTATGACTAGTTGATATGAACCAAGAGACATCAATCATACAATATACTTCAAGGAAGTTGAGAAGAAAATGTAGTAAAAAATATCAAAAGATGTTTCAATTCATGCCACATTGAAGAAGAATGAAGTTTCACTGTTAATAAATTTTGGGTGGATCATAATTTAGAGTTATGATGTTTCATTAATGTATTTTAGGACTTTTTATTTACTTTAGGTTACATTTACATCATGGTTAATTATGGTCATAAAGTATGAATGTTACTACTCTTGAAATGCCTAATGAAAGGTCAAGTGTTTCATTTTGAGGCTATATAAAGCCATGTATGTTATCTTTGTGAGAAAGACTTGGAAAATATAGTAAAAGGAGCATTTGTGCCTTCTTTAGCCAATGACTAAGTTTCTTTGCAATTCCATGTAGTTAGGTTGCATGTAGAATCATTCAAGCTTGACATGATCAATCTTGCTTGTGGAGTGATTCGAATCTCACATAAGTGTTCTTGCCTTGAGATATTTGATCAATAAGAATCATTCAAGCTAAAAATGATCAATCTTACTTGTGGAGTGATTGGAATCTCAAACAATGTTCTTGCCTTGAGATATTCGATCAAAAAGGTAATCCAAATCTTACTTCCCTCATAGTGATTTTCTTATCATTAGTTTAAAGTCAAATTTAATGATGAGTTTCCGTAGCCATGGGAACACATTTTAAAGATTATGTTTTAAAATTTATCTTGTAAGATCACATTTTAAATATTTCAAAGATTTCATAGCATTAGATCAAGTGATTATTTGAAATGGAAGTGTTGCAAGATTTATGTCTTAATAATATATGTTTATGAACAATCGATATTAAGTTTTTAGGTTTGTAGCTTTCTTAAAATTATTTTTTTCAATGAACTATGGCCGGTCATTGGACTTTCTTAGACTCATTCTTTCTCTTAAAATTTTATACCAGATAGAATTTGACCGATGTAATACCCAATGGAAAAAAATAGAAAATTGATAACAATCACGGGCACTATAAACGTATGGTTGACGACATGGAAAATTATAATTTTTTTCGACCAAAATCACTCGATTTCATTTGATTTTTGACTTGGAAGTCCATTTTCAAGTATATGAATTACCCTGAAAGACCACTTTTTAATGTGTTTAACTAGAACAAAATAAAAGATCAGTCACCTTTTCTAGATTTTTTTTTTCTGGTTGAAAGTACTATTCTACAATGATTAGGTATTGGAATTAGATTGCATTCTTAAAGACTAAAACAAAATGAGACCACAACAAAAGTAGGCATATAGTAGTAGATTGTCCACAAAAAAAGAGTTGAAAAGTTGAAAACGTTCAAGCTCAAACTAGAAGTGGGATGAGGCATGACCTATGCTATCACGAGCATGAGAGTGAGTGAAGGATGCCAATATTGTGGTGGCAAATACTTTGCCCATACATGGTCATTATGCCTTAGTCTTATTTGATTTTACGTCTATGCATTTCTTTATATCTACTATATTTGTTAGGCAAATACGATTAAAGTTAGAACCTTTAGAATACAAATTGTTAGTATCTACCCTGCATGAGATAGTATTGTTGATAGAAGAGAGCATGGTGTAATGGACGATTACTTGATGTAACCAAGATTGTGTTGGACATGTGCAACTTTGATGTCATTTTGAAGATATATTGACTAGTAAAGAACCATGCCGAACATTGATGGTTACACTAAAGACATTATATTCCAATCTCCCTCTAAAAAGAACTTCAAATTTAGGGGATCGAAGGCTAAGAGTGTACCCAAAGTAATCTCGTCCTTGCAGATGAGAAAAATAATAAGTCGAGAAGCTTGGACTCTATTGTTTAGTAGTGTAGATGTCAGATGCATGGAATGCAACATAACTTCAGTTCTAATATTAAATGAGTTCCTAAATGTATTTCTTGATGGATGGTTAAGTTTTTCTCCTTGTAGAAAATGAACTTCAACATCGAGTTTGAACCAGAAATGACCCCGATCTCCAAGGCTCCCTATAAAATAGTCTCAACTAAGTTGAAAGAATTGAAGGAACAAATACAGGAATTGTTAGACTTAGGCTTCATATGATTGAACATGTCACCCTAGGGAGCACTAGTACAATTCGTTAAAAAAAGAAAGACAGATTTATGCGGTTATGCATAGACTATAGAGAACTAAGTAGGGTGACAATGAAGAACAAATACCCTATGCCACTAATAGTTGACATGTTCGACCAATTATTGGAACCTCAATGTTCTTAAAGATTTATCTATGCTATGAATATCATCCATTGAGGATTAGAGACGAGCATATATCCAAAACGTTTTCTCAAACTCATGATAGAGGTATATAAGAATATGATGAAGGGGAGTTGTTGATTGTTGGGCACGTAGCCATATTTGATGGAGTTTTTCTTGTTAGGTAAGAAGGTACATGGGTTTTGGAATGAAAGTAGGAAAATGAAGAAGAAGAATGGAATTTTTGGTTTGAAAAAATTGTAAAAGGAATGAGAGAAGAATTGCAAGAGAGTGCAACAAAAAAGAAAAGAAATAGAGGAAGTTTTTTCTTAGTGGGTTTGATGATGAAGAAGATAGAAAACGCTTAGTTTGGATATCTTCCATGGAAAAGAGAAAAGTAGGGGTGTTCGTGGGTTGAATTGGGTCAATGACATTTTTTTCGTCTTAATCCAATTATTCGTAGTTATAAATTTTTTGAGTTAGGTTGTGTCATGACCAAATTTTCGAGATTTCAAGAAATTGGATCGTGACGAAGAAACAAAACATAATCAAAATAAAACAAAACATTGTAAAAATTTACAACACCAATGTCAAAATTCCAAGTTATTTACAAATGGGGAAAATGGCAGGGATACAAAAGACTACAAAATCAACCCTAAAAGAATACAATTAACTGATGCCTCGAGTCGACACTCCTCTGTGACAGTGCATCTCCAAAGCACTTCCCCACCTTGACCGGTACGTGACAAAGAAAGGGAAAAAGGGGTGAGTATAAAAATATAGTCAGTAAGCAACTTACTTGTAGGCTCTCTCATTACTTCTTTCTTCTAATAGATTTCCACAACTTTCTTTTGGTCTCTACAAAGTTCTAAATGATTTCTCAATGATCGTCTACTAGTGTAGTCCCTAATTCCTCTTCGAGACTGGTTTACGACGAAGCGATGTCAACCTTGATCCGTACCTACACTCAATAGAAATTTTCATACTAAACCACCTACTCGCATAGTTCCTGATCTCTTCCAAGATCGATTTACGAAGTCATAACATCGACCTTGCTTCGTTCCTACACTCAATAGGTGCTCTGATCCTGACACGGATCCATTATAGTGGATTTGAGTCATTATAGGTTAGTTCAAGTTGTTCGAGTCATTTATTCAATTTTTTTAACACTTGTAGATAAAAGAATCTTGAGAAATGAAAAGAAAACTGAATTTGTATAATTTTGAGAGTATAAAAAGAGATGAAAAGAGTTTTCATGAGTTCACTCGAGAAGAGAGTTGAAAAGGGTTGGCTAAAGAAACACTCAAAAAAGGAAGATGGAAAAGGCATATTCTAAGCTTCATGAATGTGCAAGGAAGGAGGGAATGGTATTGTTAATATAAATCATACAATTTCGGACTCACTTAAGCTAATCAACTCTTCCCACCTTCTTCGTTCAGCCACAACACACCGAGTAAGTTATCTTTACAAACCCTTTTTAATTTCATGCCATAATATCTAATTCTACGTAGTTCTACTTTGTGAAATATGATTGTATGTTGTTTTTTTTAAAGAGACGATATGTTTATAATTTGAATAAGTGAGAAACGAATACTGTAAAAAGAAACTAGTTACCTACTACGAGTTGGTAGAGTGGTAAAATGAACTCTCGTGATAAAAAATCGATATTATTATTTTTTTTGTTAAATTAATAAAAATACTCTTAAAATTCAGACTTCCTTTTAAAATACTTTTAAATTTTTAAAAAGAGTAATATTTTGTATAAAAAATATAAACCTCCCATAGGATTTCAAAATTATTTTTAACTTTTTTTTTTTAATAAAAGCTAAAAAGCTTTAAAATTTCATAGGTATTTTTTAAACACATTGTTAATTGTATTTTAAGATTTTTTTTTTTTAAAAAAAATTGGAGGGTATTAATGAAACTTTTTAAAGTTTGAAGGATATTTTTGAAACCGTATTAAAAGTTCACATATTTTTTAAATAAAGTATCTTTCCATCCAAAACTAAAAGTATTTTTTTTAGATTTTTTTTAAAATTTGAAGAATATTATTAAAACTTAAAAAGAAAAATCTAGAAATATTTTTGAGAAAATTAGAAAATTAAAAGGTATTTTTATTAATTTAGATTATTTGTTTCGGATAATATTTTTGTTTTATATGAAAAGAAATAAATATTTAATTTTTAAAGGAAAAAAGAAAAAGAAAAACAAGATGTGCCCCTAATAGACGTGGTTTCGTTCCAAATTTTCTTTAAGAGAATTCATAATAATAAAATTATTTGAAATTAATCAAACATTAAGCTTATTTTCTTTATATTACTTTATTAAAACAAAGTATATGTAAGTTCTTAACCAACAGCACCAGTGGTCTAGTGGTAGAATAGTACCCTGCCACGGTACAGACCCGGGTTCGATTCCCGGCTGGTGCAATTATGAAAAATACTGACAGCTTTTCCGATCTTTTAAAATAATTATTGAATAAAAAATGTCTAAAATAAGCTATTAAAATTTCATATAAATAAATAATATTTAGTTTTTGCAATTATTTCTAACTACTTTATTTTTATTAAATTAAATTATTAAAATAATTTGAACTAATTAAGCTTTCATTCACTAATATATCTTAAATTTTATAAAATTAATAATATATAAGAATTAATTATAAATAGATGAATGATGACTAATTGAAAAATGTGGAAAATTCTTTTATTACATTAAATTATGCTACAATTTTTTTTCAAACATATATTTTAAAATCTTTAACCTACAAACATTTTAATATGACTTATTTCATATATATATACATATATATTATTTATTTTATTATTATTATTATTATTATTATTATTATTTATTTATTTATTATTTTTATGTTTATTTTTATTTTTGTAAGAAAACAAGTTTCAAATGACATACCCATAGTCTATAGTCTCTAGCTAGAGACTATATGTATGACATGCTATTTAAAATTACAATATTAAAAAATTAAAGAAATATATAATAAGTTAGAGCCCAAATGAAAACTAATAATAGTAAAAATATAATATTTTAAATTTAAAAATTAAATATAAAATGAACTCAAAATTAATGGCCAAAAATGTATTTTTTTTTAAATATTTAAAAAACTAAATACCAAAATTATGTTTATAAGCTTAAAAAAAAAAAACCATCAAATCTAAAATATTATTAAAACAAGTTTTTACTCTTTAGCTGGTACAATTTTTTAGATTAGGTTTATGAAATCTATTTAAATCTAAATTTTATTTCTCTAATGGTTTTGGTTTCAACCTGTTAATACGATGATGTATTCTTTATTCTTACACTATTTTGTTTATACCATACCTTTTTCTAAAAAAAACGTACATAAAAAGAATTTTTTTTTTTTTTAAGTATTTTGATGTTTATGCCATGTGCAGGGACATTCAAAGAGCTGGAATGGAAATTTTAGTCTCAGTAGCTGAATCAATAATGGGAGAATATGTGATTAAACCCATTGGACGTCAACTAAGCTATCTCCTCTGCTACAACAGAAACAAAAACAAGCTCAAAGAGCAGCTCGAAGCTCTCAAGACAGCGCGCAGGGACGTCCAAGGACGAGTCCAGGAGGCAAGGAGCAACGCATATGCAATCCGCGAGGAAGTTTCAAAGTGGCTAACTGATGCAGACAACGCCATCCATGATGAGCTATCATCAAATTCTTCAAACCCATCAGCCTTTAATTTGGTGGATAGATACCAATTAGGCAGAAAAACAAAGAAGAAAATTGAAGCTCTTCATGAACTCATAGCCAAAAGAATCAACTTTGTGGAAGTGGGCTACCCTGCACCGCTTCTAGAGACTAAGAACATCATTGTTCCTGGTGGGTATCAAGTTCTGGAATCCAAGATTTCAATGGCTAAACAAATCAAGAAAGCACTTCAAAAGGCAGAGGTTAGCAGGGTTGGTGTTTATGGCATGGGAGGCGTTGGAAAAACTTACTTGCTTAATGAAGTTAAGAAGATGGTTTTGGAAGAAAAAGTGTTTGATCGAGTGATTGAAGTGTGTGTAGGCCAATCCAATGGAGTTATACAGATTCAAGAACAAATTGGAGATGTTTTGAATGTAAGATTACCAAAGAGCAAGGAGGGAAGAGCTTCTTTTATAAGGAACAATTTGGTTAAAATGGAAGGGAGTGTTCTTATTATATTGGATGATTTGTGGAAGGAATATGATCTTGTAAAAGAGATTGGAATTCCTTGTTCTTCATGTAAAGTGCTTATGACGAGTCGATCACAGGATATATTGATGAACAATATGAATACAACAATGTGTTTTCAGGTGAATTCTTTAAGCGAAGAGGAGTCATGGAAGTTCTTCACAGAAATCATTGGTGATGAGTTTGATACCCCTGATATGGAGAATTTGGCTAAGATGGTGGTAAGAGAATGTGGAGGGCTTCCTCTTGCGCTTGATACCGTTGCCAAGGCATTGAAAGGGAAGCATATGAACCATTGGAAGGATGCTTTGAGCAAATTAAGAAACTCCATAGGAATGGATATCAAAGGAGTTAGTGACAAAGTTTATGCTTCATTGAGATTGAGCTATGATCATTTAGTTGGAGAAGAACCCAAGTTAATGTTCCTTTTATGCAGTGTTTTTCCGGATGATTACAAGATTTCTTTGAATGATTTGCAAATGTATGCAATGGGTATGAGAATATTGAGAAAAGTAAACACTTGGGAGGATATGAAGAACAGAGTAATGAAATTGGTTCATGATCTTAAATCTTGTTCTTTACTTCTTGATGCGGATGAACATTCAAGAGACACATATGTTAAAATGCATGATGTTGTTCGTGATGTTGCTATACACATTGCATCAATGGAGGGTATCATGACAACAATGAGCTTTGGATCTAAGCTTAGTGATTGGGAAGATGAGTATCGAAGTGGTGCTTATCGTGCTATCTTTGTAAACTGTGATAACTTTCAAAAACTTCCCCAAAACTTGAACTTTCCTGATCTTGAGCTCTTGATATTAAGATCATCAAATGGGTTTGTGGGAAATCTTGAAATCCCAGATGGGTTTTTTGCAGGAATGGAAAAGATTAAAGCTTTGGACATAACAGGGATGAGTTTCCTCCAAACTTCTTGGAGATCATTGAAGAACATTCGAACATTATGTCTGTTACGCTGTGAATTCAATCATATTGACACAATTGGTGAGCTGAAGAACTTGGAGATTTTAAGGATTTGTAGCTGCAACAAGCTAGATCATTTACCTGTGGCTATGAATCAATTAACAGAACTTAAGGTACTGGAAGTGTTAAATTGCTCGAACTTGGAGGTGTTTCCTGCAAATGTTATTTCAAGTATGAACAAACTAGAAGTGTTGAAATTACGCGACAGCTTTGATAGATGGGGAGAAGAAGTAGGGTACAAGGATGAACTGATTATGAACATCAAACTTTCTGAACTGAATTGTCTGGAACGCCTTTCAAGTTTAAGATTAGAGAGTTCAAGTGTCAAAATTCTGTCGGAGATAACCTCGGAAACATCAAATAAGTTGAAAGAATTCTGGGTTTGTGTTAATGAATCAGATGATTTTATTCTCCCCTTTGTTTCTTACGAATATGCAACAACTATGATTCTTATTATAGAATCCCAAACTGCCATTGATGGAGGGCTTGAAACACTTTTGAAAAGATCTGAACGATTGGTTCTAAGCGATTCAGTTGGTCGTTTTATAAACGAAATGTTCAATCCAATTAGAAATGGGTATCCATTTTTGAAGTATCTATGGATAATTGATGAACATGGATACTCAAATTTGCCATATCTGTTCAGATCTGACTTCAATTCCTTGGAGTTCTTGACTGTTTATGGAATGAAGAGATTGATGAATTTATCTCCCAGGAATTCGCCAATCCTTCCTTTTAAAAAGCTTAAATCCATATCAATTCAATCATGTGGGGAGATCAGAAATCTGTTCTCAATCTCTGTTCTTAAAGTGGTTTCAAATCTTCAAGAGATTTCTGTGACGGACTGTGGCATGATGGATGAGATTATATCCATAGAAACTGAAGAACAGAGTAGCATTTGTAGTATAACCTCTTTAACACTTGAAAAAGTGGATAAACTTACGAGTTTCTGCACCAAATTGTTCATCCAAGAAGACCCACAAAATACAATCCCCTGTTTTGATCAACGGGTTTCATTTCCTGAATTGAAGCATTTATCAATCACTAAAGGAAACAATTTGGAGACATTATGGCATAGTGATGGGTTGGCTTCAAATTCCTTCAGCAAACTCCAAACGGTGAGAATCGAAGGTTGCAAGCGATTAAGATGCATGTTTCCATCTAACACAAGCGCTAGGTTCAACAGTTTGGAGAGGATCGAGGTGAGAAAATGTGGGAATTTGAAGCAATTACTGCCATCATCGATGCTGTTCTTGAGCTTGAATGAGCTGAGTGTGGAGAAATGTAATGGAATGATGAGTTTGTTTAGCGCGACTGTGGCGAAAGGGCTGGTGAATCTTAGGTCGATTAAGGTGCGTTGTTGTAGAGAGATGAGGTGCGTGGTTGCGGCGGGGGAAGAACAGGGTGGTGTTGTTTTTGGGAAATTGAAGTCGGTGGAGTTGGATTTGTTGCCGGAATTGGGGAGTTTTTATTGTGGGAAATGTAGGATTGAGTTCCCAAGATTGGAGTGTTTGATCATTGGACGATGCCCTTTGATGAAGGCGTTTTCGTATGGTGTTGTTGTGACGCCCAGATTGGATAGCATTTTGATGGATGGGGCTGAATTTGGAGTGGCGGCGGCGGGTGGTGTGAATGAAACTATCCAGAACTTCGGGAGACAAATGGTAATAGTTTCATCTCAATTTAGATCCAACGTTTTAGTTCATGATTTTTTTTTTGTTTGTTTTCTAAGTCGTCATGAGTTGATTTACGGGTTTTCGATGAATTCTTCGAGTTTTATTGCATTTTTGTTCGTGAAGCTTGAGTTTGATTGAATTTTTGTTGTTCGAATGAGTTTGATAGCATTTTGGTTCCTGAAATTTGAGTTTAATAGCATTTTGATCATGAAGTTTGATAGCATTTTAGTCCATGAAATTTCAGATCGATAGCATTTAAGTGCATGAATTTTGAGTTGATAGTATTTTGGTCTTTCAAATATGGGCATAATAACATTTTTGTTGATGAAGTTTTGATTATTGAAATGTGAATTCATTTTTGTCTTTGTGTTTTAAATCTCTTATATTATTTGAGTTTTTTTAGTCTTAAGGTAATATGACTTTTTTTTTTAAATAATATTTTTTATTTTGAAAATATAAATATTTTTTTCTTTGTTCTCTTTTATCTGTGTTTTTTTTTCCATCTCCCTCTTCATCTATAATCCTCACTTGCCTCTATTTGTCATTATTATTCGTTAGTCTATTATTTATTACCTTTGGATTCTTATAATGATTTGTTCGTGTATGAATGATCATGCTATTGTATAGGATGAGTAGAGATTCATCAACTAACCCCTAATCATGAACCCGATTAGATTGTCAGGGGTCTATACAATATTTTATTACGTTTATGAGCGACTAGAACTAGGGTGGAGCCTTGAAATGCATGAATCAAATGAGAAACTTAAGAAGTGCCTTATCGGTGCAATTACGGGGTTTCCAACCACCCCTTAGTCATGATCTTGTTCGATTGAGAGCAAGGGACTACGTAGGTAGATGAGTGTTAGCAAGCTTGAGGACCACAACCTCTTTTATAATATTACTTATGGGGCCTACTAGGAAGATGCCAACTAAACCCTACTAGAGAATCTGAGAACGATGTCCATAATATGATGAGAATTATGAGTTAGAAACGATGTCGGGGTCACACCTCGAGGACCTACTAGGTATAGGTCCATGATGACGATTAAAGGGACTAGTAAAACATTTAAACAATATACCTATCAACCCTATGAACGAACTATGAGAACTAACAACCCAAATAGGGCTACGAAAAGAGATACATACAATTTTCTTACCATGACCCTAAGTTGAGCTTAAGTGAACCAATTTAACCTACGGTACAACCTAGAAAGAGCCGATACTTAGAAACAAACTCCTAAGCATGAATAAGACACCAGACAAACGAATGAACCAATGTTGTAAGACTTCAGAACGAATTAAGAACTACAGAGAAGTTAGTTATTAAGTATTTTTAAACTCACCCATGCTAATTTAATTCTTTTCAGATGAGGCCTAAATAGAGCGGTCGAGGCAAGGGCGTCCATATGAGTTGGGAGGCTGTAGGGGTTGAACTAGATCGATGTTTTATATTTCTTTGACTTGATGTATTTATGAACTCAAAGTTTTATATCCTTGTTTGTTGTTTGTCCATTTTGTAAATTATGTTGTTGTGCTTTAAATGCTTAAATGTATTTGTTTATTTTAAATTAGTTGTTCAATTTGACCGCACACGTTTTTTTGTTTTAAATTAATGTATATTTTCAAATATTTCATGTGACGATTTACAACTTAAGTCCCTCAAAAAATAGGTCATTTTAATTATGAATTCTGGTTAGTGAAGGTTCATCTTTTGATGTTCATGGGTGAGAACAACTCTTATAGTCGATTCAAAAAACTTATCATTTTGTGAACTTCATCCACCCATATGAAATTCATGCTTCCCAACAAAAATCTATGGAAATAATCGAAAAGGTCTCTCGTGATATTAACGAAGTCACCCAAACAAACCAAAATCAAAGCAATGAAATAGGCTAAATGAATTTAGTAAAGAACATGTGTGACTAATTGTCCGCGCCCTTTCTGCTTGGTCCTGTAAAAACTCGATCGCCATTGCAGCCAGAATCCTTCAGCCTTGGTGCTAAGCTTTTTGGCTTTTCAACGACGTCATGGTCCTTGACACTGCCTCGTTCGATATTTGATCGGAGTGCTCGACAATTGGCAAAAAGGGTAAACCGTGGGACAGGCACTAGCACCATAGTAAGAGCTAAGCAAAAGCTTCTCATCTTGGGCATTCCAAGAAAGAATCAATAATAGAGAGCCAAAAGGGGTTGGTTTTGGCATCTCTTAGATCATAAAATGGGCAACTTTTGTTAGGTTATAAATTCCAAGGTTTTGAGGGTTTGTAAGTATATAACCCAACAAAAGAGAGCGGACCTTTGTGGTGCTTTGTTTGGTGGATTCTCAATGGTAATCCAAAGTTATGGTTTATTTCCCTTTTAAAGGAATAATTTGATGTTCAGATTCATTATCTGTTATGTTATCTTTTCTGTTCGTAGGACATTTTTTTAGACTTAATCTAATTGTTTGGGTTAATAAATTTTTTCTTCTAATAACTTTTATTAAATAATGTACCTAAATCTATGTGGTTTCTGATCATTTATTCAGATTTTTATTCAGATTTTTGTTTTTAATAAAAGTAAAATGTTAGTTAAGATTTACCATTAATGTATAATTCAAAATTTTACCTTCAAAATAGTTAAAAAAAATTATTTTTAAGAGTGGTTAAACAAAAAATAATAAAAAAATAATTTTAAAAAGAGAGTTTAGGGTTTGAAAATAAAAATATAAAAGTATTGGTATTCTAGGTAAAATGTACCTTTTTTTTGTTGCTACAAGTCAAATTTAAGGACTACAATCACTGCTTCTGTTATAGTCGCTAGTTCGTTTTTAACAGATTCGATCGGGTGTTCAAAGTTTGAAGTAATAAGATTCGAACTTTTACATGATGGTAACAAAAATCGATGCATTGTCAAATGTTAATATCGTGATATGAGTGATGAATATCTTTTTAGGATTAATTTCTAATTTAATTGAAACTATGATACTATCATTTAAATTTATCTTAAAAAAAAGGATGAATTGAATAAAACTAAAACTAAGATGGGCGGATACAATTAGAAGATAATATTTTAGGGAATTCAATAACATATTATTTACCCGATTTGCTCGAGCTTAGCTACGTTCTTACCAAATTATTGTAACGATCATAAACTTCTACTTACTTAGAGTTGCTATCAACATCTCTTGCTCTGCTAAAATGTAGAATCTAAAAAAAAAATATTATCTTTACAATAAATGTTGAAAGTCCGTGTTTCCAAGGAAATACTGAAATTAAAAAAAAAAATACAAAGTAAAATAATTTAAAATGAGCAAAGGCAAGACAACCTATTCTAAGACTAAGAATTTAAATATGCCTCTATCCTACGTATTTACCATGTGTTGGATCGATATAACCCTAGAGGGGGTGAATAGGGTTTCAAAAATGTAATTATTAATTTTTTTTGACTCTTTCCTCCTCAGATCAGAGCTGAACCGCTATACCGCTCCTCTTACGAGTGCAAGAGTAAACTCAATCCTTTCCACGACTCAGGATCAAACCGGTACACTGCTCTTTTTACGAGTTCAAGAGCAAACTCAATCCTTTCCACGGTTTAGAATCAAACCAGTACACCGCTCTTTTTACGAGTTCAAGAGCAAACTCAATCCTTCCCACGACTCAGGATCAAACCGGTACAATTGTCTGAAATTTTATAGAAACACACCAACTCTCTATGAAGTAATAGATTTACAATTTTCTCACAATACAATAGACATCTCTATCAAGAATAAGATAAAAAAGAAATAGAATTGAAGGCTTTGGAGAGAGCAACAATGGAGGATTTTTAAAAAATTTTAGATCGAAAAAACTATCAAACTTATGTATTGTGAAATGTTCTGTGTGTTGTGTTATGAAAAATACGAAGAGGTAATGAGTTTAAATAACGAGGTAATGAATTTAAATAGCTATGAAGTTGTAAAAATAGGAATTGATACGGACCACTAAAACGTAAACTGAAACGTGGACCACGAAAAATAATATTTATTTATTTTTAAATTTATCATAAAAAATTATAGACCACATATTTCATTTATTTATTTATATATATCTATATCTATATATATTTATTTATATATAACATATTGAAATGTATTAATATAATAAAAAAAATGCTAATGAAAACAATTTAGGTAACATTTTAAAGTAATTAAAAAGTTTTATAAATCTAATTGAAATCATTATAAATGTAATTGAAATGATTTTGTAATTTAAATAATTTTCTTTCTCAAAACTAATTTTTCATAAATGTAAATGAAATCATTATAATTATAATTTCTTTCTATTTAAAAGTATCAACTAGTTTTCATAAATGTAAATGAAATCATTATAATTTCTTTTCATTTAAAAGTAACCGAAAACTTTTATAAATATAATTGAAAACTCCACCATTTATTATTCTACCAAATTTATAAATGTCATACTTCGATTGGTCTATGATGTCAATTTTGCCGCCACATCATCACGTCGAGTATCTTGTTTTGACTGAAACTTCTTCGTTTATCTCTAATTTGAGTGAACCAAAAAAGACGTTGAAATCGTTATTCCAAACCTTACACTGTGGACAAAATACTGAGAATGGTTAATAATTGAAGGTAGGTTTGTTATCATCAAAACATTAATTAATTAATTAAAATTAATTAATTTGAGATTAAGGGCCAAAAAGCCAACACCATGGTCTTACTTGTCATGCCACCATCATTTGTACATGGGCACCTTGCCTTCACCTGAAAAATGATGTAGCACACAGCCTGGGTATTTCTAAGAATGCTCAGTAAGTGACCTCACTACAACGGCCATGCTAAATGCAATCACATGCAATCATGCTCTAGGGACCTATCTCTATCTCATCTCGTACTAGGGGTGGCCTCTGGTCTTGGACTATTATGGATATGTAGTCCGTACACACGATCCACACGCGCAAGTGTGAATCTCTAGGGGCTCGCACACCCCTTGGACCCTCTCTGTCAAGCTAGTTTTCTGTAGCGACATCCAGAGGTCAGCAGAACCCCTGGTGTCATGCTCCCCATGATCACCGTGTTCATCATACTATGGCGTCCACACTCGTCATCTCTAGGAAAAGTATCCTTATACTTATGTACATACAAAATGCATGAGTTCCCTCTAATTCCCATCTTAACATCTCTTCTGACACAACCCTCTAGTATTATCTCTTTGTTACATTAAGTAACACATGCTCGCTGGATATTTTATATTAATATTATTCTTATACTCGTAGGGTTGTGTCCTAAATCGATCTATTGACATGATGCAATATGACATTCATCATCATACAACATGCTTAATATGGAAAGTATCAACATATTAAGATAAACGTTATGCAATCATCATACTCATCATAACGTCATTAAGATAAACGTCGTGGTGCATCGTGGCTACTTGAGGATTTACTAACGTGTGTAGAAACAAGACTAGAGCTAAGGTTGTGACTTCATAAATATTCGAGGAGGAGGGACTACATAAATAATTTAGCTCATGATGAATGTCAAATCAAATGGAGGGACTGCACAGAAAATTCAACCTAAGAGGGGGTGAGGGACTACGCAAGTAAACTTAGTAGCTAGCCGGCATATGAGGTCGCTCCCTCAAATTTTTTTACTCTATAGTAGTTCCTATGGAAGGGTCGTCAGTTAACCTTAGATAATGATGTAACGACCCTAAATTTCCACATATCTAGAATCGCCACTAACGTCTCATGCTCATCTCTAATGCAGAATAAAACCTAAGCATGCTCATCTTTATTAGCGGAAAAATTTAAAACTTCAGAATACATTAAAACATTCGAAAACACTGCCGGATTTATGTGTTTCAAACATCGTGCTGGAGTTCAAAAAGATAAAATAAAACGATTACAAATTAATTAATATAAATGAATGAAATGCAAACGCCCTATCCTAACCAAGACTAGGAATTAAATATGCAACTATCCTATACACGCGCCACAGTCTCTGACCACGATGCCACCGTCAACCGTACATGGGAGCCTTGCCTTTACCTGAAAAACAATATGGCACACGGCCTGAGTATTTCGAAGTAAGTGACCCACTATAGGAGCCATGCTAATGCAAACACATGCAATCATGAATAGGGACCTATCTCTAATCATCTTAGGGGTGGCCTCCAGTCTCGGACAAATTGGATGTGTAGTACTTCCCTACACACGACTCACACGTGCGAGTGTGAGTCCCCAGGGCGCTCGCACACCCCCTGGACCCTCTGGTCAAGCTAATTTGTAGCGACGTCCGGAGGTCAGCGGAACCCCATAGTGTCATGCGCCTCATGAACACCCTCATCTGTGTGCTTTCGCACCTGTGCGCATTCGCGCTCATCATAAGGTGCGCGTCCGCACTCATCATCTCTAGGGGAAGTAGCCCTATGCTTATGAACATACAAAATGCATGAGGTCCCTCTAAATCCATCGTAATGTCTCTTCTGACACAACCCTCTAGTCTCATCTCTTTGTTACTCTAGGTAACGCATACTCGTGGATATTTATATTAATATCATTTTCATGCTCTTAGGGTTGTGTCCTACGTCGATCTAACGACATGATGCAATATGGCACTCATCATCATCTAGCATGCTCAATATGGAACACATCATCATATTAAGGTAAAAATCATGCAATCATCATGCTCATCATAATGCCACAACGTGCGTCAAACATATCAAGCGTCACTCAACAAAATATGTATATACTAGCACATATCATCAAGCATCATATAATTTATTTAGCCTATCCTATAGTAAGGCCACTTACTTGGTTGGCCTTGGCCGAAGTACTCCCTAAATAGCTAAACGTAAGCTCCCGTTCCGTGAGAGCTGCTTCCTACGTCGCCGGAGTTTGTTTCCTACCACACCGTTCACCACTTTCCGTTAGTATTTCACAATTAATTTACCTATAATTTAATAAATGTGAAATACAGCTCTAAAATGGCCTCGGATACCTTAATCGAGGCCGAAAACAGATCCGGAAGGGTCGAAACAGTGAAAACCGGGCTAAAAATAGGTGAGCCGAGCCGAACAGCCGCCGGAGCGTCACCGGAGGGAGCCCGAGCCGTTTGCGCCGAGCCTAGCCGAGGGACTGCCGCGCCGCTGTGTGACATGTGGCAGCAGCAGAGAAAGCCACGTCGGGCGGTAGTGTCGGGTCGAAGCGCAGGTCGCAGTCCGGTTCGGGTCGCGAGCTGTGGAAGGCTACTGGCCAAGGCTAAACGTTGGGCCTCGGCTTACTGGGCTGGGCCGCAAGTGTTTGGTTTGCAGGCCGGCTCAATTGGACCATGGGTCTAGTCTGGGTTGGTTCAACTGAACCGTAGCTTCTAGGCCGGTTTGAGGTTTGGGCCACTGTAGTTGGGCTGGGCAGAAGGCAGAGGCCAAGGGAGGAACGGGCTGGCTCTCCCGGGTTCTGGGTTCGGGTTGACTCGGATCCGTGGATCTCGTCTTCCTTACCCGACTTTGGCCGATTTTCCGGCGAGCTTTCTCTCTCCTTCCCGCAGCGTTTCCGTTGCCGATTTCGGTCCTCTTTCTTCCCCTTTTCCTCTTTGTTCGTCGTCCTTCTTTCTGTTTTGGGAGTTTTGCGGCCTAAAAGCTCCTAAAAGCCATAGATCTAAGAATCGATTAAGAAACCTAATTTTCCGACTTCGGTTACCGACGACGACGCTTACGAAATAACACAAAACGCACCCTAAGTTATTGTGCTTTCGTTAGGGATCTCTCTTATGGTAGTAACAGGTCGTTTGGTGTCGGTTTAAGGGTGGTTTGAGGGCTTGTCGGAGAAACTGGATACTCGCCGGCGTTTGTCCAAAATCTCTCTCTCTCTCTCAAAATTTTCTCTCTTTTCTCCCTTTGCAAGTGTTCTGAAGATGCTGGGCTGAGGGTGGGCGTGCTGTGGCCGTCGTTTCGCGTGGGTTCCGCGAAACTTGGCGGTCGCCGGAAAGCTCGCAGGTTTTCCGGCGACTGGGTTTTTTTTTTTTTTTTTTTTTT
>NW_019268526.1:839861-857530 GCF_002738365.1 Cucurbita moschata | reverse complement strand
TTTTTTTTTTTTTTTTTTCGTTTTCTATATATATATATATATATATATATATATATTTCTTTCCCGGGTCGTTACAAATGATGTCTTGAAAGATGAGGTCACACCTTTATCTAGGATAAACTCTCTTGGCTTTATTTTTTGTTTCTTCAAAATACCTCGTATCAATAGTGTCATTCACGTGTATACTCACGATCTTCTCCTTAATTAGCCAATGCGAGACTCCAACCATCCCCAATAAAAATCACTTAATACTCAATCTTTTTCCAAAACTTTGTTTTTTTTGAGGATAAGGACGTTCTAGATAACTGGTGATGCTTTCGGTGGAAGTTATGTCACATTAGGACCTTTTTCCAAGTCTAATTTCACATTAGTTTTATTTTATTTCATAGTTTAAATGTTTTTGGAGATGGTTGCCTTTAAACTAAAATGAGTTTTAATTTTTGAGATTTGAACTTATATTTATGATTTAGAGTTATCTTATATCCCAAATTTGTTAGTTCTATGTCATCATTGTATCATTGTAATACTAGTGGTCTTGTCCAATCGTAGAAATTGAGTCGTTAGAAAAACTAGGATTGAGAAGAGTAGATTTTTTTCTTCTTTCTCTATAAATTTTTGTAAAGTGAGTGACTCAACTTCATTCTTCGTAGTTTTTCTGGCGAGATAAGCCATAACTAAAAAAAAACATCAACCCCAACCCCTATATTGAGCAAATCACACTGGAAAGTCCTTACCGGCTTCAGTACCTCCACCCCAAAGCAAATTGACGCCATGTAGCTGTCATCACCACCGTTAGAGAAGGAACCCAGAAATCGGATTTTTGGAGAACCCAGATCTGCCTCCCTCGACGTTCAACAACCACGAAACTTTGTGGGAGAGAGGAGGATAAGCAAACAGAGAGGAAGAGGAAGAGGAAGAGGAAGAGGAAGAGGAAGAAAAAGAACGAAAAAACGACGTTGGGAACCATCGTGCAGAGGAGAGAGAAAACGGCATCGGAGAATTGCAGAGAGTCGGGTAAGGAAGAAGGATTCATTGGACCAGGGTCGAACCCGATCCATAACCCAGGACCCAAGTCCAGCAGCCCAGCTCGCATGCAAGCCCGTGACCCATCGCCTCTCCAACCTGCAAAAAAATCCAATGCCAAACGTCCCAATAGCCCCAGTCTGCTTAATATGACACTCATCATCATATAACATGTTTAATATGGAAAACATCAATATATTAAGATAAATGTCATGCGATCATCGTACTCATCATAATGTCATAAGTGCATCAAACATATCATGCACGTCATACATCCAAATGTATAAATTACGAACATTATCATGCATCATAGCTCAAATATCATACTCATACATCATCATATACTAGTATACTACATCATACGATACAACTCATACATCGATCATAGCTCATACATCGATCATAGCTCATACATCATAAATTATAACTTATTCATATTCAATTTCTAGGCTATCTTTTAACTAGATCACTTTCCTGATTAGTTTAAACTGTTGTCACTAATTTAAAGTTCGATTTTGTCATTTGAAATCCAAGTCGATCTATGTGAGTCCATGACATCAATTTTAAATTCGAAATTCTGCAAAATTATTCCTCTAATTTACAATGGTTCATGGTTCAATTTCATGCGAACATTAGTCTTTGGACTTGCTTGTTATAAAAAATTGATAGAGTTATTTTACATTACACTATTCTAATACGTGGTTTCTTGACCCTCTAGTATTTCTTTTGTTTTATCATTTAATTCTATTTACTAAATCTTACTCTCCTTTTTTATCACCATATTTACCTTTATCTTTGTATTTACTTTTATCCCTGTATTTAGTTTTAGTTTTAAATTTTATTCACTAAATCTTCTTTTTATTATCTGTATTTACTCTACATTCTGTTCACATATTTATTGGTCAATCTTTAATGGATTGTTACTCCTAAACTCTTTAGTCTTTCTTATCTCTATTTCTTTTTTAATTTTGTTGGCAATATAATTCTATTCACGGATATTCGTAGCCAATTTTTAATCAAATATTTGCAGAAAAATATAAAATATAATTGGATGTGATTTCCTAAAAATAAAATTAGGATAAAAGAAGATTTAATATATGCTTTGACTAAGTTTTTTCTTCACCTTTCTTCAAATCTAACATTTTTTATTTTTCTATTTCTTTTTGCAAGACTATAATATTTTAGTGTAACGGTTGGTTGAGGAGAGATAATTGGAGAAGAAGAGAGATAATTGAGGAAGAGACAAATAGTTGAGGGCGAGAAAGAGAAAGGTTGTTTTTTTAAGAAAGGTTACCTTTTTTATTTGTTTATTTGTTTGGGCTATTACAAAAGTTATTTTCAAAAGCTAAAACAACATGGTTATTGAATTTAAGGAGGAAGGATGCATAAGTTTGTCTTGATTTGTGTCGCTACAATGATCATGCTTTTGCTTTTAGTTTTCTCTCATACCTTCTCTATTATCCCTAATTGTGTCGCTACAATGAATTTAGATTTAGTAGATAGAAATCTTCAAAAATGAAAACCGAAATGGAGCTTAAAATGAGAAAATTGCAAAAATTTTACTATGGCCATGCTTTTTCTTCTAATTTTGAATCACGAGTAAGACAATGTGAACATGGTGATAATCGGTATCTACTACAAACACATACATGATATAGACTTTTGACAACGGTCTCGTATATTTATGCATCATATAAAAAGGGAAAAAAAGTAGCAAGGGTGATTATTTACTCACTATGTAGCCATACTTCAGAGCGAAACTAGATTCATGTTTATAAACCATGATATTAAATACATGCAACGTCAATGTGTTTAATTACTATATAAAATAAGTTGTTTTAATCATGCCACAAGGATTTCATGATGGATGACAAAACCAGTATATGTTATTTAGATTTAAGGAGGTTTTATTGTATTCTTTTTTAAGTGTTAGAGAATTGTCTTTATGATTATATGTTACAATTAGCTAGGGGCGATTATGGTATTGATGACAATGAAAGTTACGATCTTTTAATTAACCATTGGTTACTATAAGGTTTATTTTCAAGACTATAAATAATCATTCATTTTGTTCGTTTAGAATGAAGATTTTTGGATATTATAATGAAAGTTGGAGATTATACTTCTTAAGCCATGAGTTTGTTCCTTTGCTTTTCTTGTGTTTAGATTTATATGCGAAAGTTGTCTTGACCAAGCTATCTTGTAACAAATAAAATAAAATAAAATAAAAGTTAGAAAATGACACTCGGCAAGATAGGAGTGTTTTGCCTTTACCTAAAATAGAAGTAGCACATGACTCGAATATTTAAAGAAATACTCAGTAAGTAACCCCACTATTGGGAGTCGGGAGTGAAACCATATGCAACTCATGATTAGAGATCTAATGTTAAAACCATCGTAGGAGTGACCTCCAATTCAGACAAAATTGGATGTGTAGTATTTATGTACACACGACCCACACTTGCAAGCATGAATCCTCATGCGTTTTGCACGCCCTTCGACCCATCATAGTGGGGCCAGTTGTCCGTTGCTGTACGTCTGAAAGTTAGCAAACCCCCAAGTGTCATGTGAAGCATGATCATCATCATCATAGTGTACGTGTTCGTACTCATCATCATAAATGGGGAAGTAACCCGATGTATATAAACACACAAAATACATGAGGTTCTTGTAGTTTTTCATCTTTAAATCATCCTTAAGACACAACCTTATACATTATTCACACATCACATTAGGCAACGTACATGCGTTGGCTTTCATACTTTCCTCGTTGTTAACATCACTTAGGGTTGTGTCTTAGAAAACCTGTCATTATAATGTATCATGACATTTAATACATGCACATCATCTTAATATGGAATCGCATCATATTAAGTCATGTCATCATCATGTATCTTACATTGTCATGTTATCATGCATCATCATCATCATGTCATCATCATATAATGTCATCTTATAACATCATTCTTATAACATAGTCTCATCATCATATTATGTCATCATATAACCTCATCGCGTAACATCATTTTTATAACATAGTCTCATCATCGTACAAGATAGTCACATCATCATATAACATAGTAACATCATCATATAATATAAAGCATAAATGACACGTGCAAGGACATCTGAGCACGTGTCGTCATTATAAGGCATGTCTTTCGACCGAGCCGATAGTAGGGTCACTTACTTGGTTAGGATATCATAGAATCCAGAAAAAAAATCATGAGTCATCCAAAATGTTCTTGTCCATATAAAATAAAGGTTTGGAAAAAGGTTGAGTATTAAGAATATCTAGTAAGTCACTTTTATTAAGAATTGTTGGAGTCAGACGTTGGCTAATTAAGGGGAAGATCATGGGTATATAAGTGAAGGACACTATTTCCATTGATATGAAGCATTTTGAGGAAACCAAATGTAGAGCCAAGAGAGCTTATGCTTAAAGTGGATAATATCATATCAATATTGAGATTTGTTGTCCCTAAAATGGTATTATAAGCAATGCCTTGACTTTGTCATGTCAAGTAAAGAAGTTAGATGTTGTTCAAAGGCTTTAGAAAAAGAATCTATCCTCAATTAAGGAGAGGTTGTTCGAGACTTCCAGCAAATGATGCCTCAGGGGCTCTATGGTGCTATGGTGTACTTTGAAGGTGATTCAGAGAAAGATTCGAGTCTCAATTAAGGGAGGTTGTTCGAGAGTTCCAAAGAAGGAGGCCTCAGGAGCTATTATGGTGTTATAGTGTACTCTAATTGAGAGTATATAAGTTACAGACACTACCTCCATTGGTACGAGGCCTTTTCCTAACAAACGACAGCCACTAACAGACATTACCTCCATTGGTCTGAGGCATTTTCCTAACAACCATACGGTTGTGGTCTGTAAAAAGTATGACTCTTGTTGGGACCTATTTTATTTTCTAGAGATGTGTATTACTTTCATACACGTAGTATCTCGACTTGAATCTCAGACCATGACGAAAAAGACAAAAGTACAAAAGTATCGAAATCAATTACAATTTTATGTTGTTTAGAGTTTATTACAAAATGGGAACTAGGAACGAGATACAAATTCAAACATAATAAAAAATTCAAAATACACAAAAGATTGTGTAACTTCCAATTGCTCTCCCACTCGTCCAACAATCAACTAGAAACTTAGAATTTAGGGAGCTTAAACATACTTAGTAAAAAAACATACTACTTAGTAAGAAACATATTTGTAGAGGCTCTCATCACAAACTTGTCTAGTAAATTACCATGAACTTTTCTCTAGGTTTTAGAAGTTTGAGCCTTAATTTTACCTATCTGAGCTTTTAGAGAGACCTTAAAGTTCCAAATAGTTCTTTTCTAATCCAAACCCCTAGAGCACATATTGTTCAACCTTCCTGTTCTTAGATTTAGCAAGCTTGCATTGCTTTAACAATGAATGAAATATCTTTACTAGAGGCGTGACCTCATCATATCTTAGGATAATATGATGTATTTTTCTAAAGATCATTATCTAAGGTTAACTACCGACCCTTCCACATGAACTACTATAGAGTAAAAAATTCCGAGAGAGATCTCGTGTGCCAACCAAATACTAAGTCTCCTACGTTGTCACTCATCCCCTCTCAGGGTGGGTATATCATGTAGTTACCCTGTTTAAAGAGCCCTTACAATTTCTACACACATTTGACATTTATCGTGAACTAAACTACTTATGTAATCCCTCCCTCCTCTTAGGAAAGATTTACGAAATCACAAACTTGGCTCTTGTCATGTTTTTACACACTTTAGTAAATCCTTAAGTAGCCACAAAACACAATCAATTTTTGACCTTGGTCAAGTTCAACAGTATAGGTTCCTACATACCTTCGCTCCATAGTACTGACCCATACCACCAAATAGTACTATTGAGATACTAGAGGGAGTAGGAGACCGTCAAACTCTAGTGATACTATTCACACCAAGTAGACTTGTTAAGAGGATGTTGTAGAGGTTTACTAGGATCTCAGGACATGTAGGTAGTTTAATTCTTGAATTTTCATTTCCAAGACAATTTGGACTAACTCCTTGGGGCTCATCTCGTCTTAGAAGCATTAGGGTCTTTTCAATTGATTGTTGCTCATGACCCTCAAATTCTCGGTCTAACGGAAATGTTTTGAACTAGGTCACATAAAACTATCCTAGCTCTAGCGCCCTACCCTTAATTCAGCATAATCATGCATGATTTAATAGGGAGATAATATTATCAACTACCTAGCATAAAGAATACCACCTTAAGTATACATGAAAGCTTTATAGGAAGATAACACCCATCAATTGCTTCGAGTGCAAAACACATTCTCAAAGAAACATACATGCAATTAAAACGGGAAGATAATATCTATCAATACCCACCTTTTCAATTTAGACAATTTACTAAGAAATATTAGTTGAGGATTCTTTAACAATTTCCCACATCATAGCTGGATAACATGAACATAAGGAGGCATATAATCATAAACAGAAGGAGTAACAAATTACACAAATTACACAAACAAACGTCGACTAAATACATGTAAAATTAAATCTGTATCAATATCTAATATAGAAGTTATATTTTCCTTCTCGGTTAATTGTCATACATGTAAAGCTTTAAAATAAAGGAAAGAAGATGAATGCGCATTAATGGCGATGAATTCCAAAACCTAAAATCACACCCGAAAAGAAAATATTTGGTCTTTGGAGAGACCAACATGCATATGTTTGTTTGGATTTTTTTCACTATAATCACCATGCTATCTCTTTCGATTTCCTCTCGTATACCTTTCTCTCTTCTTTCTGATTACCTTGTTTTTCTCTTTTAGAGATATTTTTTTAATGACTCTTTTGAGTACTTAAAACAGTTTTTGTTCTCGTATTTTTTTTTATCTCATAATTTGATTTAGCTAACTTAATTTATTTTGTTTTATTTGTTGAATGTTATGTAGATATGATAGGAAAGACAGACCATTTTGTTCCATTAACTTGTGATACAACTTGCACGGACAGAAGCAAGAATGAAAACCAATACTACTTAAGCTCATGCCTCCATAGGGGATTTCTACATGGAGTATGCCTTCCAAGTACAAATCTTGTATCTTGTTGTTGTAGCTCTAGCTCTAAGTGAGATCCAACAAAATTATTGTTACTCGTGCATGATTAAAAGTTTATTATTATTCTTCATCAATATGAGCATAATTCACTCCCTCGATTTTATTTATTTATTTACTTTTTGTCCATGCAATGGATGAACTAATAAAATAACATCAACTTTATTATTAATTTTAACCAGTTTTTCTACCCAAGCTTGATTGATATTTTTTAATATATTAAAATATCAATTTCATAATTGCATTAAATTGAAGATAAAAGTGAAATTACCCAAAAAAAAAAATATAAGGGACTCTTTTGTATATATATCTATCTCATTATTTTCAATATCTATAGTATAATATAACCATTTTGAATGTATATTTTTAATAATTTGTATGCCTTAATAACCTTTCTAATTTAAGTTACTTCTCTCTCTACATCCAACTAACAACGTGACCCTCTCGCTGTTAGATGTGGAGATAAAAGTATCTTGAATTTATATGCAAGGGTTATTATTGAACTCTCGTGAAGGAATCGAGTTAGTACGAGTTACGGATTGGAAGATAGAAAAATCCAAAACAAATAGGTTGATACGTGATTTGACTCGAATCTAGAAAATTTGATGAATTCAAGCAATTGGCGACGGATACGCGGCGGCCAGAAAGGGGGAGACGCATCCGGCAACAAGGAGGACACGCGTCGACCACTTTGTGGAGGAACGCATCCAACTACCGACCCATATACCCAAAAACTGGAAACTGACCCGCGCGCCATGAAGCGATCTGGCGACCCACGATCTAACTTGAATTCTACCGACAGTCCTTGCACGCCACGTGTCTCTCCTAGAAAATTTGAAGGGTAAGTCTTTGTTCGGTCGGGTTTGAAGCGCAACATTGCCCGTGCGTTGCTGTGCAGACCCCGCGTGGAGCCCCCACGTGGGGAAGCTTGTTATTGTGTGCTAGCGTGTGGACCACCTACTTTCGTCTGTTTTTCGCTAGATTTGTCACTTGTTCGTCCCGATTCCAATGCTAACTGTATGATATATGATAGTGCATGCCCTCTAGCCCCTGCATGTACCCTAACATTTTTTATGCTATGCTTGTGTGCTTTATGTATTGAAATGTTATGTTGTACTATGTATGCAATGTGATGTCTATTAATGTTAAGACTAAATGTTATGTTAGTACGGATGTGTACTTTCGATATTCATGTTCGTCATGATATCATGCAGGCATTTTCTTTTTTGTGGCATCCGACAACGTCTGACGCGTTAAGTCCGACCATGTAAGGCCTAGGGGTACCTATACGAACTCGTTTGGTGGGTTCATGTGCGCGCACGTAGGCTGTGTGTGGTGCTGTGTGTGGGGAAGTACCACATATCCAACCCTGCTTATAATTAGAAAGAGTCCAAGGCCATGTGATGGTTTTAAGAAAGGTCCAATCATATTATATGTGTGATTTCATTGCTAACCCCAACCGTAGGTGACTTACTGAGTATTTCATAAAATAATCAAGTCAAATGCTATCTTTATATTTTTCAGGTTAAGTTTCCATGCACGGACGGCAGATTGTTGGAAAGAGCATGGAAGTTCTGAAAGAGCATGATAGGACAGTAAAAAGCCTTCAATTTCAATTAGCAGTTGATAGGTGTTTTAATGAAATTGTTTTATATTTAAAACTATGTTATGTTTAATTCTGAATTGAATTTTAAGTCCATGGCTTTGTTTTAAAAGTATTTATTAAGAACTTCTGCATATGTGATTAAATTATGCTTGGGATGATGTCACTAATTAGGTTAAAAAATTTAGAGACGTTACAATTACGAATCATCGATGATAAGAATTGTTCATTGACTTAGAAGTTGATTACTCGGTGTCTCTATGTGCCAATTTGAGTTGAGTTAGATGATCCTGATCTAGAATAGGACATGGGCGAGTGATCCAATTTTAAAAATAAATTTTGAACTTTGATTTTGCTTGTTATTCTTATATGTTTTTATGCGTATTTGCCCCCAACAAGTGAGTGCATGAGTGAGGGTTTTTAGTACTCACCTTTTTAAAAGTGATTTTTTAGGTAAAAGCAAAGTCGTGATATAGAAGTGACAAGTAAGGTTGTGAGAGCGGTCTACAGGATGACTCCAAAGTTTTATGTTTTATGTTTTTTTTCAATGCTTCGTCTTAAATTGTGTCATGTTAGGAAACTCCTAGTTTATGGAGACCAGAAGACGTGAACTTATGGTATTTTATTAAAGGCATGTTTTTCCTATTGAGATTTATGTATGAAATTTTCGTAATTAATATAGTTACTGACTGGAGGTGATCTATGTGTGTAACCTAGACACGAGTACAAATACACGTTTGAAGGGAGTAGCCATGCTCCGATTGCAACATGTGTCATCCTATGACTGGCCTTCCATCTTGAGTATCATGAATGTAAGAATTTCTATTTATTCTTCGACAAATGGCGTCATAAGGTGTGGCCTGAACAATGTCCGATGCACGTCCTTATCCTCGTCAGCCCCGTTCATCCACTTTGCGCCTAATACACGTACAATTACATTTCATCT
This sequence comes from Cucurbita moschata, assembly GCF_002738365.1. Taxonomy (NCBI): domain Eukaryota; kingdom Viridiplantae; phylum Streptophyta; class Magnoliopsida; order Cucurbitales; family Cucurbitaceae; genus Cucurbita; species Cucurbita moschata. The sequence goes on along the minus strand of NW_019268526.1, from coordinate 847,842 downwards.
TCCACAAATTGATTTCCACGTACAATTACATTTCATCTTCCACAAATTGATTTCCAAATCCAACCTGATTTCATCTTCTTCCTATTTTCTTCTAGTATTTTTTTTCTATGTAACTCAATAAAACTTAGTTCTTGCACTAATGACTAATTTTATACCACCTTTCTAAAAAAGTATTTTTTATTTCATTTAGTTAACATAGAAAGAAGTATACACCTCAAAGCTCTAAAACTTAGGAGAATGTCTAAGATTTTCTTTTCTTTTATTTAAAGAAAAAATCAAGAAGTTAATTCTCATTCCCAACTATTAGTTACAACGTGAGTTATTTTCCATAATATCCTATATACTTCACCAATATTAGCATTTATTAGCATTTATTTGCTCGAATAACTCTCATTTATGTTTATAAGGAAAACGTATGAATGTAGAATTAATATTAATATGCATGGAAAGAAATGAACGTATCTGCTCTTAATGATAGAGAATAATTGGAAGTTAATAACACTATTATATAAAGTGGTTTTCAAAAACTAAAATCACACCGTGGAAGAAAATTAAACATATAGTTTTTGAAGTTAAAGATGAAGATGCAGAAGTTTATCTTGATTTCTGTCGCTGCAATGGCCATGCTTTCGCTTTTAGTTTGCTCTCGTATCCTCTCTAATTGCTCCCCTACTCTCTCTCTTTCTCTCTTTCAAATTTATGAGACACTAAATTTTTGTTTAATTCGATTGATGCAGATACAGAGGTGAAGTTTGGAACTTCAGTTCCATTAACTTGTATTGGAGTTTGCGGAAACGACAGCGACACTGAAAATGAAAAATGCATAGAATCATGTTCTAGAAGAGGATTTGAACATGGACAATGCATTCCAAACCCAACCAACATAATTTGTTGTTGTGACTCTTAATTTTGGTTCAACTTTTAATTCCTTTATTTTGCAAAAGATATGAATTTATCAATAAAATTATAAACTTATCTTTCCTTCAAGTGCAATGCATTGTTCTATAATTTGCAATTCTCAAGATTGATTGCAGTTGTGAAGAATTCATGACTTCCAACAATTTCAAGTCACTCTATTAAAATCTATGTTACAAAAACAAGCTATAAAAGTTTCTTGCATAATTTTTCTTTGTTTTATTTTGTTTATAGCTAATAGCACGAATATTTTGACAAATTAACATAGAATTACTAGATAGAAATGTTCAAGAATTAGAACAAAAAAAAATACCTAAAAATTTTGGAAAATTAAACTGTAATAAATTTTTAGTTCAAAAGCTAATAGTCTAAAATTCTTGAAACAACATTATTGTTAAAAAAAAATTGTACTAAATACAAAATAATTGTGAAACACCATATCTCTACTACAAAACTGGAAAAAATAAAATTCCAAATGAGAAAGTTGCAAAATTTTTACTATAGCCATGCTTTTTTCTTGTAATTTTGGATCACGAGTTTGACAATGTGAGCATGGTGGTAATTTGTATCGGCTATAAATACATACATGACACGGACTTTTGGCAACAAACTAAAGTTCATATGAATATATATATATATATATATATATATATATATCAAGTCTACCTAATCTTTCAGAACCTTCATGATATTTAAAAACATGGGATAAAAAGAAATGAACGAAAATTAATACTAGATGAAATTCTCTTGTCACACGATCTCATATATTTATGCATTATCTAACATGAGAAAAAAAGTAGCAAGGGTGATTATATACTCACTATGTAGTCATACTTAAGAGTTGAAACTAGATTCGTGTTTATAAACCATGATATTAAATACATGCAAAGTCCTATTTATACATCAATGTGTTTAGTTGCTATATAAAATAAGTTGTCTTAATCATACTACAAAGATTTCATGGTGGATGACAAAACTCGTATATGTTATTTAGATTTAAGGAGGTTTTATTGTATTTTTATTTTTATTTTTTTGTTTTTTATGTTTTAGAGAATTGTCTTTAGGGTTATACGTTACAATTAGCTAATGACGATTATGGTATTGATAGTCATGAAAGTTACAATTAGCTAATTAACCATTGGTTACTACAAGGTTTGTCTTCAATACTATGAATAACCATCGAAGGTTTTACTTTCGATGAAGATTTTTGGATGTTTTAATAAAAGTTGCAGATTATACTTCTTAACAAATGAGTTTGTTCCTTTGCATTTCTTATGTTTAGATTTCCAAGTAGTCTTGAGAAACCTATCTTATAACGAATCAAAAAAAAAAAAAAAAAAAAAAGTCAGCCTTGGGGTGTCTTGTCTATACCTAAAATAGATGTAGTACATGGGTGGAGTAGTTTAAGAAATACTTGGTAAGTGACCCCGCTGTTAGCTTCGGGAGTGCAACCACATGCAACTCATGATTAGGGATCTAACGTTCAAACCACCGTATGGGTGACCTCTAGTCCGGACAAAATTGGATATGTAGTACTTCCCCACACACTTACCACAAGCGTTTCGCACTCCCTTGAACCCATCATAGTCGGGCTAGTTGTCTGTAGTCGGACGTCTGGAGGTTAGCAAACCCCCGAGTGTCATGTGAAGCATGATCACCATCATCATCATAGTGTACGCGTTCGTACTCATCATCATAAATGGAGAAATAACCCGATGTATATAAACACACAAAATGCATGAGGTCCCTATAGTTTTTCATCTTTAAATAATTCTTAGAACACAACCCTATACACATCACATTGGGCAACGTGCATGCGTTGACTTTCATACTTTCCTCGACATTAACATCAATTATGATTGTGTCTTAGAAAACGCGTCGTCATATTGTATCGTGTCATTTAATATATGCACATCATCTTACTATGGAATAACTTCATATTAAGTCATGTCATTATCAAGCATCTTACATTGTCCTGTTATCATGCATCATCATATAAGATCATCGTGAATATCATTCATACTCACAAGTGTGGGTCGTGTGTAGAGAAGTACTGCACATCTAATTTTGTCCTGACCGGAAGTTACCCATATGATAGTTTTAAGGATAAGTTCCTAATCATGAGTTGCATGTGATTGCATTCCCTGATAGCAATGGGGTCATTTATACTCAAGCTTAGTGCTACTTCTATTTCAGGTTGTACAAGTGAATATCGTTTTCTAACTTTTTTTTTTCTAGTCTTTACAAGATAGGTTGATCAAAACTACTCGAATGACTTTAACATGTAAATATAAAAGGAATAAATTCATTGTTTAAGTAGTATAATATACCACTTTTGTTATAATATCAAAAAATCTTTAATCATAGTAACAACATTAATGACTATTTATAGTCTTGAAAATAAACCTTATAGTAACTTATGTTTAATTGAAATGTTGTAACTTTCATGACCATCATTACCATAATCGCAACTAGGTAAAGACAATTTTCTCAAACTTCTATATGTATCTACTCTTATCTCTGTATTTAATTTCGGTTTTTAATTCTATTAATTGAAATCTTTCCTTTTTTTTCTCATCTCTCTGTATTTATTTTCGATTATGTTCAAATTATTGGCTAATCTTTAACTTATTGTTACTTAGAATGATTGAATGTGATGTCCTAACAATGAAATTAGTAGGAGAAAGAAGAAAGATTTAATAATCTTAACAAATTTAAGACATTTTTCACGTAAATTACCCTTTTAATTTTATTTTTTATGCTTGTTTTTCCAAACAACTGTAATCTTATGGCATAACTAATTGGTTGAAGAGAGATAATTGGAGAAAGGTACAGAGACGTTAGGGAGAGAAGTGGAAAAAAGTTTTTTTTTAAAGAGAGGTAACCTTTCTTATTTATTTGTTTATTTATTTATTTAAATATATATACATATATTTTTTAGGTTATTACAAAAGCTATTTTCAAAAGCTAAAATTACATGATTGAAGTAAATTAAACATATAGTTTTCAAAATTAAGGATGAAGATATGCAGAAGTTTCTATTGATTTATGTCAGTACAATGGTCATGCTTTCGCTTTTAGTTTTCTCTCGTACTCTCTCTATTATCCCTAATTGCTCTCCTACACCCTCTCTTTCTCTCTTTCAGTTTTATGAGGCTCTAACTTTTTGTTTAATATGATTGATGCAGATACCGAGGTGAAGGAGGGAATTTCACTTGCATTAACTTGTAATGAAGTTTGTCCAAACAACAAAAACGCTGAAAATGATAAATGCATACCGTTATGCTCTAGAAGAAGATTTAACATGGAGTATGCATTCCAACCCTGCAAACATAATTTGCTGTTGTACCCCTTAATTTTGGTTCAACTTTAATTCCTTTCTTTGCAAAAGATATGAAATTATCAATAAAATCATAAACTTATCTTTCATTCGAATACAATGCATTGTTCTAAAAATTTCGGTTCTCAAGATTGATTGTAATTGTGCACTTCAAAAATTATGACTTCCATCCATTTAAATCTCTCTATTCAATACAAAATTAAGTTCAAGAGGTTCTTGCATTTTTTTTTAGATAATAGCACGAACACTTTGACAAATTAACATAGATTTAGTAGATAGAATCTTCGAGAATAAAAACTTAAAAAGGTGCCTAAAAATTTGGAAAACAAAACTTAGAATAAATTTAGTCAGAAGAGCAAGTACTAGAATTCCTTAACATTATTGCTAAAAAAAAAAAAAAAATGGTACCCAATACTTTCTTGGACCTCAACATCAATTAGGGTTGTCTTAGAAAACTCTTCGTCATAATGCATCATGATATTTAATACATGCACATCATCTTACTATGGAATAACATCATATTAAGTCATGTCATCATCATGCATCTTACATTGTCATGATATCATACATCATCATCATGTTATCATAATATAATGTCATTTTATAACATCATCGCGTAACATCAGTCTTATAGCGAAGTCTCATCATCATATAACCTCATCGCATAACATCATTCTTATAACATAATCTCATCATCATACAAAATAGTCACATCATCATGCAATTAAAACGGGAAGATAATATCTATCAATACCCACCTTTTCAATTTAGACAATTTACTAAGAAATATTAGTTGAGGACTCTTTAACAATTTCCCACATCATAGCTTGATAACATGAACATAAGGAGGCATATAATCATAAATAGAAGGAGTAACAAATTACACAAACAAACGTCAACTGTATCAATATCTAATATAGAAGTTATATTTTCGTTCTCTGTTAATTGTCATACATGTAAAGCTGTAAAATAAAGGAAAGAAGATGAATGCGCATTAATGGCCATGAATTCCAAAACCTAAAATCACACCCCAAAAGAAAATATTTGGTCTTTGGAGAGACCAACATGCATATGTTTGTTTGGATTTTTTTCTTTCGATATCCTCTGGTATATCTCTCTCTTCCTCTCGATTACCTTGTTTTTCTCTTTTAGAGATATTTTTTTTAATGACTCTTTGAGTACTTAAAACAGTTTTTGTTCTCGTATTTTTCTTTATCTCATCATTTGATTTAGTTAACTTAATTTATTTTATTTTATTTGTTGAATGTTATGTAGATATGATAGGAAAGACCAACCATTTTATTCCATTAACTTGTGATACAACTTGCGCGGACAGAAGCGAGAAAGCAAACCAAGATGGCTTAATCTCATGCCTCTATAGAGGATTTCTACATGAGTATGCCTTCCAAGTGTGCTTAATCTCATGCCTCTATAGAGAATTTCTACATGAGTATGCTTTCCAAGTACAAATCTTGTATCTTGTTGCTGTAGCTCTAGCTCTAAATGAGATCCAACAAAGTTATTGTTACTCGTGCATGATTAAAAGTTTATTATTATTCTTCGTCAATATGAGCATAATTCACTCCATCGTTTTTTTCTTTTTAATAACATCACCTTTATTTTTAAATTTAACAAGTTTTTCTACTCAAGTTTGATTGATATTTTTTAATATATTAAAATATCAATTTCATAATTGCATTAAATTGAAGATAAAAGTGAAATTACCCAAATATACTAGGGACTCTTTTGTATATATATCTATCTCATTATTTTCATTATCTATAGTATAATATATCCATTTTGAATGTATATTTAATAATTTGTATGCCTTATTAGCCGTTGTAATTTTAAGTACTTTTCTCTTTACATCCAACGATATTGTGACTCTCTCGCTATTAGATGTAGAGATAAAAAATATCTTGAATTTATATACAATGGTTATTAGATGGTAGGTTGACTTTTGAATCTATTGCGACAGTATTTATAAGACAGTTTGGTTGTGATGATTTCATTCAATAATTTTTTTATTTTTTCGTAGAGAAGAGTTTCCCACGTTTTATTTTTCTAAAATTTATGAGAACTTATATTGGCATATCAAATAAGCTCCCACCCACCTTGAAAACATAAAATGTCCTCATATTGAGGACTTTTTAAGAAATGAAATTTACTTTTCTAGTGATAAATTTTTAATTACCCATTATTGTTGATCCATCAGAAGTCTAATTAAATTGTTGATATTTGTAGGTTGTATTGTCATATAATTCTAAAATATTTGTTATTAAAATCTAGCAAAAATACTCGAGAGACTGGCATTAATATTTTGACCTAATATATAAGTTAAATTATAAATTTAGTCTAAAATAATAGGAAAAGGTAGCAATTTGAAATTAGGAACTCTTTTATTTTTAGAACTTGGAATTATCATGCAACATCCCGAGCTCAATAGGTATAAACTCGCATTTATTTATGATAAGCACTCTCCTAATCTATACGAGTTTCTAAATTTTATTGGAGGTCTTATAGCATGATTTTAAAATCGGTGTAGAAGAAAATAAAATTCTTAGGACACATCAAGGAGCTTAGAATTTTTTTTTTTTTTTAAATTATGATTTAATCGAAAACTCGGGTCAAAGTCAACTAGGGGCAAAAAGGTAATTGTTTCCCCACACCACCTTGAGGGGGTTTGAACATGCCTGAAAGGAAAGGAACAGAAAAGAAAAGAAAAGAAAAAGAGAGAGAAAAAGAAAAGCGGAGTTAGAAAAGAAAAGAAAAGAAATCGAGAGGAAGAGAAAAGAAGAGTTGGGGTTTTTAGGAAGGAGAAGAAGAGGAAGGAGGGAAGGACGGCCAAATCCAAACGTCGTAACACTTTCCATCTCATGTCTCCCTCCAGATCTACTTCGAGGACCAAGAGGAGTGGTTCAAGCATTTGGATAGTTCGTTTCCGGAGAGAAACGGGCAAGAACGTGAGGTAAATTCGCAACTTCTTTTGTTTCAAGATTTTGCTGTAGATGTGTGAGTTTTTAATGATTTAGGTCTTAATAATCAAGTTACAATACCTTAGGTGAGAATTCTTACAAGTTCTCGAAGGAAATGCGATCAGAAATCGTGTCGGAAAGCGAAATTAAGAATCATCCAACGCCGTGCGCTGACCCGCATCCAACTGTTGACCTATATGCCCAAAAACTGGAAACCGACCCGCGTGCCATGAAGCGATCCGACGACCCACGATTTAACTCGAATTCTATCGACAATCCTTGCACGCCACGTGTCTCTCCCAGAAAATTTGAAGCGCGACACTGCCCGTGCATTGCCTGTGCTGACCCTGCGTGGAGCCGGCACGTAGGGGAGCCTGTCATTGTGCGCTGGTGTGTGGACCACCTACATTCATCCATTTTTCGCTAGATTTGTCACTTTTTCATCCGGATTCCAATGCTAATCTTATTTTACTTTGAAATAGGTGCCCGCAGAGAGAATTCGTAATTTTTGGACTCCTTTACGATTATAAATCAAGTTCGGGAAGACATGTGACAGACTTGTAAATAACCACACGAAATTAGGAAGTAATATTTGTAGGGTGTAACGACCCGGGAAAGAAAGAAAGAAAAAAAGAAAATATTATATATATATATATATATATATATATATATATATATATGATAAATGAAAACGAAAAAAAAAAAAAAAAAAAAAAAAAAAAAAAAAAAAAAAAAAAAAAAAAAAAAAAAA
>NW_019268526.1:832054-838563 GCF_002738365.1 Cucurbita moschata | reverse complement strand
TGGATTATGATGCTTGATGATATGTGCGGTATATACATATTTTGTTGAGTGACGCTTGATATGTTTGACGCACGTTGTGGCATTATGATGAGCATGATGATTGCATGATTTTTACCTTAATATGATGATGCTTTCCATATTGAGCATGCTAGATGATGATGAGTGCCATATTGCATCATGTCGTTAGATCGACGTAGGACACAACCCTAAGAGCATGAAAATGATATTGATATAAATATCCACGAGTATGCGTTACCTAGAGTAACAAAGAGATGAGACTAGAGGGTTGTGTCAGAAGAGACATTACGATGGATTTAGAGGGACCTCATGCATTTTGTATGTTCATAAGCATAGGGCTACTTCCCCTAGAGATGATGAGTGCGGACGCGCACCTTATGATGAGCGCGAAAGCGCACAGGTGCGAAAGCACACAGATGAGGGTGTTCATGAGGCGCATGACACTATGGGGTTCCGCTGACCTCCGGACGTCGCTACAGATTAGCTTGACCAGAGGGTCCAGGGGGTGTGCGAGCGCCCTGGGGACTCACACTCGCACGTGTGAGTCGTGTGTAGGGAAGTACTACACATCCAATTTTTCCGAGACTGGAGGCCACCCCTAAGATGATTAGAGATAGGTCCCTATTCATGATTGCATGTGTTTGCATTAGCATGGCCCCTATAGTGGGGTCACTTACTGAGTATTTCTTCGAAATACTCAGGCCGTGTGCCATATTGTTTTTTCAGGTAAAGGCAAGGCGCCCATGTACGGTTGACGGTGGCATCGCGATCAGAGACTGTGGCGCGTGCATAGGATAGGTGCATGTTTAATTCCTAGTCTTAGTTAGAATAGGGCGTTTGCAATTCATTCATTTATATTAATTAATTTGTAGTCGTTTTATTTTCTTTTCTTTTCTTTTTGGAACTCTAGCTCAATGTTTGAAACACGTAAGTCCGGCAGTGTTTTCCAAAGTTTTAATGTATTCTGAAGTTTTAAATTTTTCCGCTATTGATAATGAGCATGCTTAGATTTTATTCTGCATTAGAGATGAGCATGAGACGTTAGTGGCGACTCTGGATATGTGGAAATTTAGGGTCGTTACATAGGGTGCGCTTGGTACTGCATGCATTCTAGAGAAAATTACTCGTAGGTGGTTAGATTTGATAGTCCTCACTTACGAAGTTAATTATATATTTGTTGGACTTGCTACCCTAGTGGGATTTCATACTTAGATTTTATATGCTTTATGGATTGTCTTACTGTTGCTTATATTTGTTCATGTTATGTGGCGGACGGGGGTATTTGTGTATCTGTGCTCCGGGTGCTAATGGATGTTTTCACCCCGTTGAGCTTGTTTGACTACATGCATAGTTAATCATGCATAAACTCCTGCTGAATGATTGTGTGATCTTATGATGTGAATGATAACCAGCAGTGTTGAGTTGTGTTGGAAACATAGTTTAGAAGCAACTGCCGAGTAATTAGTAACTTTGGTCAAGGTTAACCATGCAAGCGATCTTACTATTGGGGTTAGATAACTATATGATATATGATAGTGCATGCCTTCTAGCCGCTACATGTACCCTAACATTTTTTATGCTATGCTTGTGTACTTTATGTATTGAAATGTTATATTGTACTATGTATGCAATGTGATGTCTTTTATATTATGTTAAGACTAAAATGTAATGCTATGTAAGAATGTCATGTAAAGATGATGTAATGGACTATGTGATGTTTACTCGTGCATGTGTGGAATATGTCAGGGATGAAATGAGAAAAGAATTATGTTGATGCTATGTTTTTTAATGTAAATTATGAGATCTCATGCATTTATGTGTGTCATGTGCATCGGGATACTTACTCATTATGTTATGTTAGTAGGGACGTGTACTTTCGATATTCATGTTCGTCATGATATCATGCAGGCCTTTCTTTTTCTGTTGCGTCTAACAACATGTGACACGTTAAGTCCAACCATGTCAAGCCTACGGGTACCTATACAAACTCGCTTGGTTTATGTGCGTGCACTTAGGATGTGTGTGGGGAAGTACCACACATCCAACCCTGCTCATAATTAGAAAGAGTCCAACACCATGTGATGGTTTTAAGATAGGTCTCAATTATGTTAGATGTGTGATTGCATTGCTAACCCAACCGTGGGTGATCTACTAAATATTTCATAAAATACTCAAATCTAGTGCTACCCTTGTATTTTTCGAATAAAGGTAAAACTTCCATGCACGGATGACAGATTGTTGGAAAGAGCATGGAAATTCAGATAGAGCATGATAGGACAGTAGAACACATTTAATTTCAATTAGTAGTTGATAGGTGTTTTAATGCAATTATTTTATATTTAAAACTATGTTATGTTTAATTTCTTTTCTGAACTGAATAAGTAAGTTCATGGCTTTATTTTAAAAGTATTTATTAAGAACTTTTGCATACGTGATTAAAGCATGCTTGGGATGGACGTCACTAATTAGGTTAAAGAAAATTAGGAACATTATAATTACGGGTTGTCGATGATGAGAATTGTTCATTGACTTAGTAGTTGATTACTCAATGTCTCTATATGCTAGTTTGAGTTGAGTTAGATGATCCTAATCTAGAATAGGTGATGAGCAAGTAACCCTTTTTTAAATAAAGTTTGTACTTTGATTTTGCTGGTTATTCTTTATGTTTTTGGGCTTATTTGCCCCAACAAGTGAGTGCCTTAGGGAGTGTTTTTAGTACTCACCTTTTTAAAAATGATTTTTAGGTAGAAGCTAAGTCGTGATATGAGAGTGACAAGTAAGGTTGTGAGACCCAGCTACAGAATGACTCCAGAGTTTTATGTTCTATGTTTTTTTTAACGCTTCGTTTTAAATTGTCTCACGTTAGGAAACTCCTAGTTTATGAAGTCCAAAAGATGAACTTATGATATTTTATTAAATGCATGTTTTTCCAATTGAGATTTATGTATGAAAGTTTTATAATTAGTATAGCTTGATTGGAGGTGATCCATGTGCGTAGCCTAGACACGAGTACAAATGCACGTTTGAAGGGAGTAGCCATGCTCCAGTTGCAACACGTGTCATCCTATGAGTGGCCTTCCATCTTCCTCTACATCTGTTTTAGTCTCATGAATGTAATTATTTCTATTTATTCTTTGAAAAATGGCGTCATAAGGTGTGGCTTGAACAATGTGCGATGCATGTCCTTATACTTTTCAGCCACATTCATCCGGTCAGAACTTCCATATCTTTTTGCTAACAAATCGTATTTCTAACCGTAAATATTTTCAACGATACTTGTAGCAGTTTTGGAGGATGAATTCAAACGTACTCGAGTTTAGGAAAAATGTCAGCTAAGGCCAACCAAGTAAGTGATCTTACTATCAACTCGGTTGGAAGACTTCCTTATGTATGGCAATACATGCCCAGTGGCACTTGCACGTGTCATTTATGCTTTATATTATATGATAATGTGACTATATCATATGATTATGTGACTACGTTTTATGATGATGTGACTATGTTTTATGATGATGAGACTATTATATGACGATGTTATATAATGTTATATGATGTTACACGATGATGTTATGTGATGACGTTACATGATAATGATATGATGATGATGATGCATGATGCATGATTACATGACAACTTAATATGATGTTATTCTATAGTAAGAAGATGTGCATGTATTAAATGTCATGATACATAATGACGGCGAGTTTTCTAAGACACAACCCTAATTGATGTTAATGACGAGGAAGGTATTTAAGCCAACACATGCACTTTTCCTTGTGTGATGTATGAATAATGCATAGGGTTTTGGCTTAAGGATGATTAAAAGATGAAAAGTTAGAGGGACCTCATTCATTTTCTTACCATGAACCTAAGTTGAGCTTAGGTGAACTAATTTAACATAGGGTACAACTTAGAAAGAGCCGATACTTAGAAACAAACTCCTAAGCATGAATAAGACACCAGACAAACGAATGAACCAATGTTGTAAGACTTAAGAACGAATTAAGAACTACAGACAAATTAGTTATTAAGTATTTTTAAACTCACCCATGCTAATTTAATTCTTTTTAGATGAGGCCTAAATAGAGCGGTCAAGGCAAGGGCGTCCACGAGTTGGGGGGCTGTAGGGGTTGGACTAGATCGTGTTTTATTTTTCTTTGACTTGATGTATTTATGAACTCAAAGTTTTATATCCTTGTTTGTTATTTGTCTATTTTGTAAATTATCTCATTGCCCTTCAAATGCTTAAATGTATTTGTTTATTTTAAATTAGTTGTTCAATTTTATGGTTATTAAATGTGCACAAGTTTTTTTATTTATTTTAAATTAATGTATATTTTCAACTATTTGTGACGATTTATAATTTAAAAGTTCCTAAAAAAGTAGGTCATTATAGTTATGAATTCTTGTTAGTGAGGGTTTATCCTTTGACGTTCATAGATGAGAATAACTTTTATAGTCGATTCAAAAAACTTATCATTTTGTGAACTTCATCCACCAATATGAAATTCATGTTTCCCAACAAAGATCTATGGAAATAACCGAAAAGGTCTCTCGTGATATTAACAAAGTGACCCAAACAAACCAAAATCAAAGCAATGAATTAGGCGAAGTCAATTTGGTAAAGAACATGTGTGACTAATTGCCAGTGCCCTTTCTGCTTGGTCCTGTAAAAACTTGGTCGCGACTAGAACCCTTCAACTTTGGCGCTAAGCTTTTTGGTTTTTCAGCGACGTCGTGGTCTTCAACACCGCCTCGCTCAGTACCTGATCTGCTTGGTCCTGTAAAAACTTGGTCGCGACTACAGCCAGAACCCTTCAACTTTGGTGCTAAGCTTTTTGGCTTTTCAGCGACGTCGTGGTCTTCAACACCGCCTCGCTCAGTACCTGATCGGAGCGCTCTACAATTGGTAAGAAGGGTAAACCATTAGCACCATAACAAGAGCTAACCAAAAGCTTCTCATCTTGGGGCATTCCAAGAAAGAATCAATAATAGAGAGCCAAAAGGGGTTGGTTTTGGCATCTCTTGGATCATAAAATGGACAACTTTTGTTATGTTATAAATTCCAGGTTTCGAGGGTTTGTAAATATATAACCTAACAAAAGAGAGTGGACTTTTGTGGTGCTTTGTTTGGTTGGATTCTCAATGGTAATCCAAAGTTATTGTTTAATTTCCTATACTAATTTTAAAGGAACAATTTGGTGTTCAAATTCATTATTTTTTTGAGAGATGTTTGTAGGACATTTCTTAGATCTAACCTAATTGTTCCGGTCATAAATTTTTTCAATTCAAACAAATTCTTATTAAATAATGTACTCAAACGTCTGCACTTATCATTATTTATTCACAATTTTATTTTTAATAAAAGTAAAAGGTTAGTTAAGATTTTCCATTACTATATAATTTGAAAATTTACTTTCAAAATAGTTAAAAATTATTTTTAAGAGTTGTTAAACAAGAAATAATAAATAAAATAATTTTAAAAAGAGGGTTTAGGGTTTAGGAAAATAAAAATATAAAATTATGCCTATATAATTGGATCATGGTACATTTTAAAATCAATAATAAATTGAATTGGTCCGTTCAACCCAATTTAGTTTTAAGAGAACCACGAACCAATTCAATTCATAAAATTTTCATTTGTTTTAATTTAATTCAATTTAAATAAGTTTATAACCAAATACAAATGATAACGATTGAATTGAGTTGACCAGATTTAGGTTATTGAGTTTGTTACGGGATCTTTTAAAAATATTTAAATATAATCATTAAATATTTTTGACAACTTTGTTTCTTATATTCACAATTTTTTCTTTTAATTAGTAATATTTAAGGATTCAATCATTAAATATTTTTCGATTGCTACAAGTAAGACTTAAGGACTACAATCAACTGCTTCTATTGCAGTCGTTAGTTCGTTCTTAACAGATCCGATTGGGTGTTCAAAGTATGAAGTAAAAAGATTCAAACTTTTGCATGATGGTAACAAAAACCGATGCATTGTCAAATGTTAATATTGTGATATGAGTGTTGAATATCTTTTCGAGATGAGTTTCTAACTTAATTGAAACTATGTATACTATCATTTAAATTTATCTTAAAAAAAAATGATGAATTGAATAAAACCAAAACTACAATTGGTCGAGAAAATTAGAAGGTAATATTTTAGGGAATTCACATCTATTAGTTTTGTGCTTAATTAATTTTATAACCTAATTTAGTCTGGTATACAATCATAATTCAAGAACGTAAATTTAGTTATCCGATTCATTCGAGTTCAGCTAATGTTCTTACCAAATTATTGTAACGATCCTAAATTTCTACTTACTTAAAGTCGCTACTAACGTCTCATGCTCGACTAAAATGTAGAATCTAAAAAGAAATATCATCTTTACTATAAATGTTGAAAGCATTTAAAAATATCTTCTAACTCCGTCGGTCTTATGTGTTTCAAAGGAAATACTGAAATTCAAAAAAAAAAAAAAAAAAAA
>NW_019268526.1:822203-831106 GCF_002738365.1 Cucurbita moschata | reverse complement strand
ACTGAAATTAAAAAAAAAAAAAAAAAAAAAGCAAAATAATTTAAAATGATCAAAGGCAAGACAACCTATTCTAACCTAAGACTAGGAATTTAAATATGCATCTATCTTATGCACGTACCATGGTCTCTACTTGTGATGCCGCCATCATCCGGGCGCCTTGCCTTTACTTGAAAAATGATGTGGCACATGGCCTGGGTATTTCGAAGAATACTCAGTAAGTGATCACACTATAGGAGTCATGCTAAATGCAATCACATGCAATCATGCTCTAGGGACCTATCTCTATCTCATCTTATACTAGGAGTGACCTCCGGTCTTGGACTATTATGGATATGTAGTGCTTTCGTACACACGATCCACACGTGCAAGTGTGAATCTCCAGGGGCTCGCACACCCCTGGACCCTCTATGTCAAGATAGCTTTTTGTAGCGACATCTGGAGGTTAATAGAACCCTTGTTGTCATGCTCCCCATGATCACTCTACTCATCATACTCTGCGCATCCGCACTCGTCATCTCTAGTAGAAGTATCCTTATACTTATGTACATACAAAATGCATGAGGTCCATCTAATTTCCATCTTAACATCTCTTTTGACACAACCTTCTAGTCTTATCTCTTTGTTACATTAAGTAACACATGCTCGTTGGGTATTTTATATTAATATCATTTTTATACTCTTAGGGTTGTGTCCTAAATCGATCTATCGACATGATGCAATATGACACTCATATCATACTCATCATAACGTCATTAAGATAAACGTCGTGGTGCATCGTGGCTACTTGAGGATTTACTAACGTGTGTAGAAACAAGATTAAGGTTGTGACTTCGTAAATATTCCAAAGAGGAGGAGGGACTACATAAATAGTTTAGCTCATTATAAATTTCAAACCAAGTGGAGGGACTACACAGAAAATTCAACCTAAGAGGGGGTGAGGGACTATACAGGTAAACTTAGTAGCTGGCTGGCACATAAAATGGTTCGCTCAAATTTTTTTACTCTATAGTAGTTCCTGTGGAAGGGTTGTCACTTAATCTTAGGTAATGATGTCTAGAAAGATGAGGTCACGCCTTTATCTAGGATAAGTTCTCTTGGCTCATTTTTTGTTTGTTCCAAATGACTCTAATAAAAGTGTCATTCACTTGTATACTCCTGATCTTCTCTTTAATTAGCTAACGTGGAACTCCAACCATATCCGCCTTCCCCAACGTTCAACAACCATAAAACACGAAACATCATGGGAGAGAGGAGGATAAGCAAAGAGAGAAAGAGGAAGACGAAGAAAAAGAACGAAAAATGACGTCTGGAACCATCGTGCAGAGGAGAGAAAATGGCGTCGGGTAAGGAAAAAGGATTCGTCGGACGTGGGTCGGACCCGATCCATAACCCGCGACCTAAGTCCAGTGGCCCAGCCCGCATGCAAGCTCGTGACCCATCGCCTATCCAACCTGCAAAAAAAACCCACCCAATACTAATAGCGGCCCAATAGCCCCCGTCTGCTCAATATGATTGTAATAGCCCACTCATAATAATAATAATAATAATAATAATAATAATAAAAAATAAACAAATAAAAATAATTATAAAAAATATATATGTCATAATAATAAGAATAATTCATAAATAAATAACTAAAAAGGATTAATTAAAAATAAATAATAAAATAATAAAATAAAATTTACCTACCTTCCTCAACTAACCTCTCATCCCAATCCATCCTCCCTCCTCAACCCCACAATATCACAATTAGTCAAAAAAAAAAAAATAAAAAAAAAATAAATAAATAAAAGAAAAAGATTAGATTTGAGAAAAAAAGTAAAATGGTTTTGAACAGATTTATTGAAGAGATTTTAGTCTTTTATTACAGTAAAATTCTATCTATTTTTTTTTTTCTTTATAGTTACTGTTATAATAAATTAATTTAGGATCAAATCTTCTTTCATATTTTACCAATACTGTAATAATCAGATCCCATATCAATTAATTAGATTTTTGTTAGCATTTGAAGTGGAAATAAGGTTAGAATAAATAAAATTTTAGTTGGAATATCTATACATTTGTAAGATCATAGCCAAACAATCGATTAAAATTGGCCAGTAATATCTATTTTCAGAATTGAAAATCTATTTACAGGATGAAAATCTATTTACAGAAGCAAAAAATTACAAAGAGATGAGGGAAGATTGAGGAAAGATTTGTTCAACATAATTTAAAATTTTTGTCTCGTTGAAAATAGCATTATATATATATATATATGACAATGACCCATGTAAATTAGAGAAATAGTTTATAGAGTTCAAACTTGAAAGTGATGTTATGGGCTCACATAGGTGGACTCGAATTTTAAAGGACGGAATCAAACTTTTATTAAAGATATATTCGTGACAATGACTTACGCTAACCAGGTAAGTAGCCTTACTATCGGCATGGTTATATTTGATGTTGACACGTACCTGTGGTTCTACACGTGTCATATATACTGATACGTGTGAATTATCTGTGAATCGGTATGCTTATATTATGTTTATGTTATGTTATTGATGGTGTTAATATAACACATGCGGAAGCAATTTGGATCTTAGGCACTTTTAGAACATCAATTATAGTAAATAACTACCATGTTCATAAGTATTAAAACTTAATGAGTTTGAATACTAACCTTTTGTAGTTCAAACTCCTTTTTCCTCACGAACCGATTTCGAACCACCACTAGTGTCTTCTCCACTATCCTCCGGCCTTAAAACGGATTGTGGAATCCGGTGAGTGACTAAACTTGGGAGGGATTTTGTATATATGAAGAAAGTGTTTGTGAGAGGTTTTTCTCAAGGTTTTTTACCAAGAAGAAGAAGACCTTCCATGTACCATGATCACTCTATTTAAAGAGTCATGTTTGCATGTTCATACAAATTTGTGATCACCAAATTTTGACACTCTAAATTCCACTAAAATGTTTGGGATTATGTGGCTGATGGTGTTAATATAACACATGCGGAAGCAATTTGGATCTTAGGCACTTTTAGAACATCAATTATTGTAAATAACTAGCATGTTCATAAGTATTAAAACTTAATGAGTTTAAATACTAACCTTTTGTAGTTCAAACTCCTTTTGCCTCACGAACCGGTTTCGAACCACCACTAGTGTCTTCTCCACTATCCTCCGGCCTTAGAACGGGATGGTGGAATCCGGTGAGTGACTAAACTTGGGAGGGATTTTGTATATGTGAAGAGAGTGTTTGTGAGAGGTTTTTCTCAAGGTTTTTCACCAAGATGAAGAAGACCTTCCATGTATCATGATCACTCTATTTAAAGAGTCATGTTTGCATGTTCATGCAAATTTGAGATCACCAAATTTTGACACTTAAAAATTTTGACACTTAAAATTCCACTCAAATGTTTGAGATTATGTGGCAAGCATGCATGTTTGAGTTAACCAAATTTTGACACTCAAAATTCCACTCAAACTTGTGGGGCTTATTTGGCAAACATGCAAGTTTGGTTAAAAAAATTTTGACACCTCAAAATTCCACTAACATGAATTTTTCTATTAGATGAAAGTCAACATTTTGACATTCTTCATTTTGATTCAACAATTAATTTGAATAATGAATTTCATATTGAAGTAACATTAAATGATTAATTAAACAATTTAATTAATATTTAATATTAATTCAAATGCCAATCCCAATCAATTTCGACACATAATTGATTAAGATATTTAAATCTTATTTAAATATTTCAGATTCTCTCTTTTTGTTTAATTCATAAATAAAACAAAATTGCGGTTAAATATATCGTATATATGTAACGCATATTCCCTAATTTGAATTCGAACACTTCGAACTCACTCGTCACCCTGTTCTATGGTTTAGTTCGATATGAGCTAGCAGAGGGACCTAATGGACCTATAGATCATGGGCTCCAACAATCCAAGATTAACCAGTTAAACTCATTAACCTGGTTAACCAACGACCGGTTAAACTCATTAACCTGGTTAACCAACATTCGTTAACTACTAGGACACTCCACTATAGCCTAGTAGTTGCACTCCTCTCACTATAGATATATTTCTGTCCATCTGATATAACCATGATTAGTAAGTCGATCCTTCATAGGTTGTTCGTAACTAGAGCTGGGTCAATTTACCGTTTTACCCCTGAAGTTACTTCTTGTTCCTTATGTCTCACTGATCCTCTAATGAACAATTGGTTTGTGGTCCAACTAGTAAACCGAATCCCTCTCAGGCCAATGAGAGGGTGGGGCCCCTTGTTCAAGACCTGGAGTCAATGCTTAAGGGAACTACCTTTCTTCTATCCCTAAAAGTGGGTAGGAGTGAATTCCGTCTTGCACCCCACGTCCCCAGCCATTCACCCAGTCTTACCCCTGAAATGGGAGGCCTGTTGAGTCGGTGAACTAGAGCCACTCTCACCCATGCAAATCTAAGGATAATTCCAAATAAACAGGAGTTCATGGTTAGCTCAGGATTAAAACCGAGTTACCTAGGTTATCGAATGAAAAGAAAATCAGTCTCAACAGTAAACGACATTATAAAGTGAGAGTGGTTTTCTTCATGGTCTGATCTTATGCAATACTCGTTGCATAGGACGCCCCCACTCACATGTCTCCACATGTACAATTTAGTGATCACATTGTTTATATCATATACAAAAGTGGGCCGCATCCATAGTGTCCCCTGAATAAGGTACTCAGCCTTATCCTTATACTATAGATCATTTTGACTATATACTTGAACTTGATCCCCTCTTATGTCTCTACATATAGTTCAAGTAATCATACTATAGCCAGAGTGTTCTTAGTTTATTGGATTTAGATTAATGATCATAAAGTTCACTTTATTCAATAATAATTTTTACTGAATAAACATCAATAATAACTTTATTGAAAATAGAATATATCTTTGTTTACAAACTATGAGTTTTAGGACATAAAACCCAACAAACTCCCACTTGGACTAAAACTCTAGTGGGGTTTTATAACGTTGAGTAGAGAGAAATACAATAAACTAGGGCATCACATACTCATGCCTTTTCTCCCACTTGCCCTAGATTACATAACTCGTAGTCCTAGACTCACTAGGTGCCCTTCAAACACTTTAGTCGTGAGGAGCTTTGTAAATGGATCAACAATGTTGTGCTCTGAAGCTATCTGTGTGACGATCACATCTCCTCGTTGCACAATCTCCCTTATGAGATGATATTTGCGCTCAATATGTTTTCCTCGCTTATGGCTTCTTGGTTCTTTTGAATTTGCAACTGCTCCACTGTTATCACAATAAAGAGTGACGGGAAGATGCATATTTGGAACGACTTCCAAATCCGTTAAGAACTTCCTAAGCCATACAGATTCTTTCGCTGCTTCACAAGCAGCAACATACTCAGCCTCCATGGTGGAATCAGCAATGCAACCTTGCTTTATGCTTCTCCATATTATTGCTCCTCCGTTCAGAGTGAAGACAGATCCTGATGTCGATTTCCTCGAATCTACATCGGTCTGAAAATCTGAGTCAGTGTACCTTATAAGGATCAGATCCTTAGCACCGTACATTAGCATATAGTCCCTCGTTCTCCTAAGATACTTGAGGATATTCTTAACGGCAGTCCAATGAGCACGTCCCGGATTGGACTGATATCTGCTGACAATTCCCACAACATAGCATATGTCGGGTCGGGTACATAGCATGACATCAGACTACCGACCGCTGATGCATAGGGAATGTGTTTCATATCCTCAACTTCTCGAGGTGTCTTAGGACTTTGTTCCTTCGACAAATGAACTCCATGCCTGAAAGGTAATAATCATTTCTTGGAGTCCTGCATCTTATATCGAATCAACATTTTGTCGATGTACGATGCTTGAGACAATGCTAGTATTTTGTTCTTGCGATTCCGAACAATTTGGATTCCAAGAACAAACTGAGCCTCTCCCAAATCTTTCATTTGAAATTGTGTCGCCAGCCAATGCTTAATGTCAGTCATAATTCCCACATCATTTCCAATGAGTAGGATATCGTCAACGTACAACACCAGGAAAGCTACTGTAGAGTTGACTATCCTTTTATAAACACAAGGTTCGTCAACATTCTGTTTAAAGCCATAAGATTTGATCGCAGTATCAAACTTTATATTCCAGGATCGAGATGCTTGCTTCAACCCATAAATGGATCTTTTAAGCTTGCAAACCCTTTGCTCGTGATCCTGTTCAATGAACCCCTCTAGTTTAGCCATATAGATACTCTCATCAAGATTGCCGTTTAGAAAAGCTGTCTTAACATCCATTTGCCAAATTTCATAATCATAAAATGTGGCAATAGACAAGAGTATTCTAATTGATTTAAGCATAGCAACAGGAGAGAAGGTTTCTTCATAGTCCACCCCCTCACTTTGGGTATAACCCTTTGCTACTAGTCGTGCTTTAAAGGTCTGTACCTTACCGGTTTGGTCTCGTTTCCTCTTATAGATCCATTTGCAACCAATAGGTTTTACCCCATCTGGTTGATCTACAAGTTCCCAGACTGAATTGAAGTACATTGACTCCATTTCAAGATTCATGGCTTTAATCCACTGATCTCTATCCTCATCATTCATTGCCAGTTTATAGGTCAATGGATCCTCAACGCCATCATCAGGTATGATGACTTGAGTTTCTGCCAAATCCAAGTAACGATCGGGTTGAGTTATAACCCTCCCACTACGTCGAGGCATTCTCAACTCTTGAGAAGGATGTGATTGACCAGAAGTGTCAACTCCATCAACAACTCTGGTTGAAGGACCAGCTTGATCAACAACTCTTGTTGTTTTATCAGTAGCTTCTTTAGAAATCTCACTTAATACTAGTTTGCTACGAGGTTGATGATTTCTTATGTGGTCTTCCTCTAAGAATGTAGCGTTCGTTGATACAAACACTCTATTTTCTTGAGGATCATAAAACAAACCACCTTTCGTCTCTTTGGGGTATCCTACGAATAGACATAATTTTGAACGACGTTCTAATTTCTTGGGATTTTGCAACAACACATGTTCTGGACATCCCCAAATTCTGAAGTGACGTAAACTACCTTTACGCCCTTTCCATAACTCATAAGGTGTTTCTGAAACACTCTTAGTAGGAACCATGTTCAAAATGTATGTAGCAGTCTCCACTGCATATCCCCAAAACAGATCGGGTAATTGAGCGAAACTCATCATAGACCGAACCATGTCTAATAGAGTTCTATTTCTCCTTTCTGATACACCATTTTGTTGAGGCATACCAGGGGCTGAGAGTTGAGACCTTATTCCATGTTCTATCATATAGTCCTGAAATCTTAAGTCCATGTATTCTCCTCCTCGATCTGATCGAAGTGTTTTAATAGTTTTACCTAATAGATTCTCAACCTCAGTCTTATACTCTCTGAATTTTTCAAGAGCTTCGGACTTGTGATGCATTAGGTAAAGATAGTCATACCTTGAATAATCATCAATAAAACTGATGAAATATTCATACCCTCCTCGTGCTTTGACATTCATTGGACCACAGAGATCTGTATGCACAAGTTCTAAGGTTTCTTTGGCTCTATAACCTTTTTCGGAAAATGATCGTTTAGTCATTTTACCCTCAAGACAAGACTCACATGGAGGTAAAGAATTGTCTTCTAACTTATTTAGAAGTCCTCTGACCAATCTCTCAATCCTATTGAGATTAATGTGGCCTAGTCTTAAGTGCCAAAGATAGGTATTAGGAGAAATCTTTTGTCGTTTATTTTGAGTTTCAGCTGTTTTAAACATCTCAGTATTTAAAATAGCTTTTGTTTTGCTCGGTTTTAACATATATAAGTTGTTTTCTAGTTTTGCAAAACAAATATGAATACCTCTTTTGCAAATGAACACTTCATTGATTTCAAAAGATACTTTATACAACTGTTCTAATAAACAAGAGATGGATATTAGATTTTTTTTCATTCCAGGAACAAAAAGTACATTATCTAATATAATGAATCTATCTCCAAAAAACAACTTTAAATTTCCTACTGATTTTGCTGAGACAACCTCTCCTGTTCTAACCCTGAGTGTTATCTCGCCGTCCGCAAGCATTCTCCAGGAGCTAGTTTCCTGGTAAAAAGAACAAATATGATTAGTCGCCCCTGAATCTAGTATCCAAGTTGAGTTGTCATACTCTACTAAACATATTTCTACAACGAGTAAATCATATTTACCTTGTTGTGTCTTTTCGGCTTTCTTCTCTGCAAGGTATTTTGGGCAGTTTCTCTTCCAGTGCCCGTTTTCGTTGCAATTGAAACATTTTCCTTTATCTGCTTTTTGAACCTTGTTCTTGCGGTTAGTAGGAATCTTATTTTTCCCTTTTCCCTTCTTCTTCATCAAAACACTTTCAGAAGTTGAAGGTCCAAACTTATTTTTGGAGGACGATCCTCGTAGTAATTTCTTGGAGATAGCAACATTTGCTTCTCCTGTTTGTCCCTTGTTCGTTAAGAGGGACTGATAAGTCTGTAGCTCATTGAGAAGAGCAGTCAAGTTATATTCTATTTTGTTCATTACCACATTGGTGCGGAACTGGAAGAAGCTCTTCGGAAGAGACATCATGATAAAACTGACTTGGCTCTTCTCATCAATGACAGCTTCATTTTCTTCTGCCACATTGAAATGGACCATCATGTCCAGGACATCTCTTCTCATCAATGACAGCTTCATTTTCTTCTGCCACATTGAAATGGACCATCATGTCCAGGACATGTTCTCTCATCAATGACAGCTTCATTTTCTTCTGCCACATTGAAATGGACCATCATGTCCAGGACATGTTCTCTAACTAAGGTCCCTTCTTTCATACGGCAGTTGTAAATGTATTTTATGGCTTCATGTCTAAGCGAGAAGGACGGTTGTCCAA
>NW_019268526.1:821502-821906 GCF_002738365.1 Cucurbita moschata | reverse complement strand
GTATTTTATGGCTTCATGTCTAAGGGAGAAGGACGGTTGTCCAAACATCCCTTTTAGAGATTCCATAATCTCTTTAGCAGTACCCATAACATCGTGTTTCTTAGCCAAAACATCAGATATGCTGGCTAGAATGTACACTCGGGCTTTGTCATTTGCCTTTATCCATCTGTCATATGCATCCCGAACTGTTCGGTTTACATTTGAGTTGGGGTTTGGAGGACACTCCTCAGTTAAAACAAACTTTAAATCATCAATGACCAGTATTGTGTTTAGGTTTGATTTCCAAGTTGTGTAGTTGTCGCCGTTTAATTTCTCAGAAGCGAGTAACTGTACTATTGAGTTTGTCATGCTGTGATATAAAGAAAATTCTATTAGTGATTTGACTTAATCCTGTTTAATCCAAT
>NW_019268526.1:820403-820959 GCF_002738365.1 Cucurbita moschata | reverse complement strand
TGTGAGAGGTTTTTCTCAAGGTTTTTCACCAAGATGAAGAAGACCTTCCATGTATCATGATCACTCTATTTAAAGAGTCATGTTTGCATGTTCATGCAAATTTGAGATCACCAAATTTTGACACTTAAAAATTTTGACACTTAAAATTCCACTCAAATGTTTGAGATTATGTGGCAAGCATGCATGTTTGAGTTAACCAAATTTTGACACTCAAAATTCCACTCAAACTTGTGGGGCTTATTTGGCAAACATGCAAGTTTGGTTAAAAAAAATTTGACACCTCAAAATTCCACTAACATGAATTTTTCCATTAGATGAAAGTCAACATTTTGACATTCTTCATTTTGATTCAACAATTAATTTGAATAATGAATTTCAAATTGAAGTAACATTAAATGATTAATTAAACTATTTAATTAATATTTAATATTAATTCAAATGCCAATCCCAATCAATTCCGACACATAATTGATTAAGATATTTAAATCTTATTTAAATATTTCAGATTCTCTCTTTTTGTTTAATTCATAAATAAAACAAAATTGCGGTTAAATAT
>NW_019268526.1:818933-819836 GCF_002738365.1 Cucurbita moschata | reverse complement strand
CAATCCCAATCAATTCCGACACATAATTGATTAAGATATTTAAATCTTATTTAAATATTTCAGATTCTCTCTTTTTGTTTAATTCATAAATAAAACAAAATTGCGGTTAAATATATCGTATATATGTAACGCATATTCCCTAATTTGAATTCGAACACTTCGAACTCACTCGTCACACTGTTCTATGGTTTAGTCCGATATGAGCTAGCAGAGGGACCTAATGGACCTATAGATCATGGGCTCCAACGATCCAAGATTAACCGATTAAACTCATTAACCTGGTTAACCAACATTCGTTAACTACTAGGACACTCCACTATAGCCTAGTAGTTGCACTCCCCTCACTATAGATATATTTCTGTCCATCTGATATAACCATGATTAGTAAGTCGATCCTTCACAGGTTGTTCGTAACTAGAGCTGGGTCAATTTACCGTTTTACCTCTGAAGTTACTTCTTGTTCCTTATGTCTCACTGATCCTCTAATGAACAATTGATTTGTGATCCAACCAGTAAACCGAATCCCTCTCAGGCCAATGAGAGGGTGGGGCCCCTTGTTCAAGACCTGGAGTCAGTGCTTAAGGGAACTACCTTTCTTCTATCCCTAAAAGTGGGTAGGAGTGAATTCCGTCTTGCACCCCACGTCCCCAGCCATTCACCCAGTCTTACCCCTAAAATGGGAGGCCTGTTGAGTCGGCGAACTAGAGCCACTCTCACCCATGTAAATCTAAGGATAATTCCAAATAAACAGGAGTTCATGGTTAGCTCAGGATTAAAATCGAGTTACCTAGGTTATCGAATGAAAAGAAAATCAGTCTCAACAGTAAACGACATAATAAAGTGAGAGTGGTTTTCTTTATGGTCCGATCTTATGCAATACTCATTGCATAGGACGCCCCCACT
>NW_019268526.1:781451-818441 GCF_002738365.1 Cucurbita moschata | reverse complement strand
TTTTAGCAAATGTAATAATGTACCCAAATCATTATTAATTTGCAACGATACTTTAGTGAGTTAGAGCAACTGCTACCGAGGGGCAGTCAATCACTCATTCACTAAACCAAGACATTCTTGACTTAAACACTAATTTCAGAATAACTCTTTTTCCTATAGTGTTTTAGTTATCGCTATTTTGGTCAAGAATATACTAACTCTTAGTAATTCTTCGCAAGTGTGACCCACCAATTTCAGACCTCAGAGATCGGTCCCAACAACGCTATCGAATGAAAAAGCCAAAGTTGGGAATGGACCTAAGAAATCCTATCCATTTCTGGAGTTTGCGTTGTTCCGACTCCCATGTTACGACCCTCCGAATGGGTAGTTGCTCTAGGGCAACATGCAGGCGGAACATGGGAATCTCACAGTGCAACCTAGTGGTGGAGACCATAGGACGTGTTGACTTCCTTCTCCCACTTACTATAAATACTTTCTCAATTCACCTTGTTATTGACTCATGCAAATACCTTCCGAATGGAGGACGCTCCCAGGGCGACACGAGGCCGAGCATGAATCTCACTATGTGAATTTTACAGAGAGCGTGAAGAGAAAACGATGTATCTTATACACCTTTTTCCTCCCACTAAGTATTTTAGATGGTTGGGTATACTCATTACTTAAGTATATTCCGGCTAATTAAATATAACTTAAGTCTAGGTGATTTTTCTAAATCTTACATCACTTAAGCATGCTCATAAAACTAGGCTAACTAAGCTCAAGTACTGGTCCGATCTCCAGGTAGTAGGTGTTCCGTAAACCGTCAACTTAAGTACCTTCAGCCTTAGACAAGATCGTGCCAGGTGAGCTTTCTCGTAACCGCAATTTTATAAGACATCGGCCTATTTTAACTGTTAAAATTGATCGTGCTCGGTTCTTAACCCTTAGTGAGCATGCAATTATCTTTATTATAGATTTTAACGTCTATCTCATTTTATGACGTTGAAAATAACCTATAACATGCATCTAACATGCTTTATATAACAATTTATATAATCATCCATTCCATGCAATAATATAACAATTTATATCTAACACTCATGGAACCCTAAGACATGCATACTATACATTATAACACATATAACATACTTGGAATGCATGAAACATGCTTAGCCTATGGTGGGAATTTAAATCTATATGACATACTTTATGCATATACATTTTCTATTTAATTAAAACATACATTCATAATGCATAATTAATTAAACACACTAAAGTGGGTTGGTTTTGGCATTTTAAAGCAAGCAATTAACTAAATTATTACATTAATAATTAAAAATAACTTGAGCCGCTCCCGAGGATCACGAACCGGGCGAACCAACCCTTAAAAATGTTCAATCGGTCCCCAACGACAGAAAAAATACCCGAACCGCCTCTTCCATCTTCTTCGGTTCAGCTTGCTATCTCTTCCATTTTCGATCAATTACAACCTAAAATGGGCTCTAATGACTCCATAAAAATTACAGACCTTTCTTCATTCATTAAAGCCCATACAACTTAGGCTTATTACAATAATTGTATCAAATGGAAGCATAAAAAAAATGCCAAAACCAAAACCATCCACTTTAGCAACCACAAATTTCATTCATGAAATGGTACCCACCATGATCAAATTAATGTAAATAAAGTGCCTAAAACTTGCTCTGATACCAATTGATGGTGTTAATATAACACATGCAGAAGCAATTTGGATCTTAGGCACTTTTAGAACATCAATTATTGTAAATAACTAGCATGTTCATAAGTATTAAAACTTAATGAGTTTAAATACTAACCTTTTGTAGTTCAAACTCCTTTTGCCTCACGAACCGGTTTCGAACCACCACTAGTGTCTTCTCCACTATCCTCCGGCCTTAGAACGGGATTGTGGAATCCGGTGAGTGACTAAACTTGGGAGGGATTTTGTATATGTGAAGAGAGTGTTTGTGAGAGGTTTTTCTCAAGGTTTTTCATCAAGATGAAGAATCCCCTCCAAGTATCATGATCACTCTATTTAAAGAGTCAAGTTTGCATGTTCATGCAAACTTGAGATCACCAAATTTTGACACTTAAAATTCCACTCAAATGTTTGGGATTATGTGGCAAGCATGCATGTTTGAGTTAACCAAATTTTGACACTCAAAATTCCACTCAAACTTGTGGGGTTTATTTGGCAAACATGCAAGTTTGGTTAAACCAAATTTTGACACCTCAAAATTCCACTAACATGGATTTTTCCATTAGATGAAAGTCAACATTTTGACTTTCTTCATTTTAATTCAACAATTAATTTGAATAATGAATTTCAAATTAAAGTAACATTAAATGATTAATTAAACTATTTAATTAATATTTAATATTAATTCAAATGCCAATCCCAATCAATTCCGACACATAATTGATTAAGATATTTAAATCTTATTTAAATATTTCAGATTCTCTCTTTTTGTTTAATTCATAAATAAAACAAAATTGCGGTTAAATATATCGTATATATGTAACGCATATTCCCTAATTTGAATTCGAACACTTCGAACTCACTCGTCACCCTGTTCTATGGTTTAGTCCGATATGAGCTAGCAGAGGAACCTAATGGACCTATAGATCATGGGCTCCAACGATTTAACCTGGTTAATCAACATTCGTTAACTACTAGGACACTCCACTATAGCCTAGTAGTTGCACTCCCCTCACTATAGATATATTTCTGTCCATCTGATATAACCATGATTAGTAAATCGATCCTTCACAAGTTGTTCGTAACTAGAGCTGGGTCAATTTATCGTTTTATCTCTGAAGTTACTTCTTGTTCCTTATGTCTCACTGATCCTCTAATGAACAATTGATTTGTGATCCAACCAGTAAACCGAATCCCTCTCAGGCCAATGAGAGGGTGGGGCCCCTTGTTCAAGACCTGGAGTCAGTGCTTAAGGGAACTACCTTTCTTCTATCCCTAAAAGTGGGTAGGAGTGAATTCCGTCTTGCACCCCACGTCCCCAGCCATTCACCCAGTCTTACCCCTAAAATGGGAGGCCTGTTGAGTCGGCGAACTAGAGCCACTCTCACCCATGTAAATCTAAGGATAATTCCAAATAAACAGGAGTTCATGGTTAGCTCAGGATTAAAATCGAGTTACCTAGGTTATCGAATGAAAAGAAAATCAGTCTCAACAGTAAACGACATAATAAAGTGAGAGTGGTTTTCTTTATGGTCCGATCTTATGCAATACTCATTGCATAGGACGCCCCCACTCACATGTCTCCACATGTACAATTTAGTGATCACATTGTTTATATCATATACAAAAGTGGGCCGCATCCATAGTGTCCCCAGAATAAGGTACTTAGCCTTATCCTTATACTATAGATCATTTTGACTATATACTTAAACTTGATCCCCTCTTATGTCTCTACATATAGTTTAAGTAATCATACTATATCCAGAGTGTTCTTAGTTTATTGGATTTAGATTAATGATCGTAAAGTTCACTTTATTCAATAACAATCTTTACTGAATAAACAACAATAATAACTTTATTGAAAATATAATATGTTTTTGTTTACAAACTATGAGTTTTAGGACATAAAACCCAACAGTGGATTGTATGTAACAATTATAGTATGATGTGTTGAAGGATATGTTTGAGATAGGATACGAGAATGATGCACGAAACAAAATCTAACGATAGGAGTAAGATACGCTCATGAAACGTTAAAGTTAGGTTATATACCGGAGTGCTATGGATAGGGGAGATTGATGAAAGAATATGGTTAGGATATGGGTAGAAAGGGAAAGGTTTGTGATAGATTGATAGAATAATAGCGTTAGGATACGTTCCTATGATGATATGACTAAGGTACGTTCACGTAACGATATGACTGTGATAGGGTTAGGATACTTTCCTGTGATGATATGACTAAGGTACATTCACGTAACGATATGACTGTGATAGGTATAAGAACGTTAAGGCTATGATAAGTTAGGGAACGATATGACCACAAAGTGTTTACGATATGACATGTTTATTATACGATATATTGTGTTGTGATATGTTATTTTTAGATTGTTGTGTGATCATTGAGGTAATTGTTGTATGAATTGTACGTTATGAAACGACATGTTAAAAGCATGGAGCGTTATGTTATGTTTTCTAAATTGTATGTATACATCATGTTATGAATGACATGATATCACGATAAATGAAATGAAAAGTAACCCCGTTAGGATTATGTATGATACGTAGACTGAAAAATGAGAAATGACATATTAAGCATGAAAGATGATAACAGGGTTATATTTATTAATGATAAAAGTAGAAATGTTGGGGACCTCATGCATTATGTGTGTTCATGCATTTAGAGGGATTCCCTTATTCCATCACGAGGGTACGGACGCGTACATTTAATGGCAGGACAACGATCATTATGTTTTGCATAGCGTTGTCGTGACGATTACTAGTTCTAAAGGGTGTTCGGCCTAGGGAGCGCCTAGTGTATTCTCGCCCGACAAGTAAGGTGGCCCAGCGGTGTGCGAATTGACTGGTGAGCCCATACCCGCATGTATGGGCTGTGTGTAGAGTATATGGTACACGTCCAAATTACCCATTAGGACAGTACGGTAGGAAAATAGATTGAAATGATAGGTCCCATCATTGCATTCGCATGTTCTTGCATTTAACCCTAATAGTGAGGTCACTTACTGAGTATTTCTTTAAATACTTAAGCCATGTGCTACTACATTTTTCAGGTTAAGACAATGCATTCTTGTACGGCTGACGACTGCATCATAACTTGAGACCATGGCACATGCATAGGATAGTGGTATTTATTTTCTTAGACTTAGGCTAGAATAGGATGTTTTTAACTTAAACATTTATTTATTTTATTTAGTCTTTTGTTGTGTCATTTTAAAGATGTTTTCGAAACACGTAAGTCCATAGCTGTGTTTTAAGAGAAAGGTTATGTTTTATGGAATTTAAATGAAGTTTTTCGCATTCAATGTTTATGGTACGTATACAGAAGCGACTTTAAATCAAGTAGAAAATTTCAGGTCGTTACACTCATCATCATATAACATGCTTAATATGGAAAATATCAATATATTAAGATAAATGTTATGCAATCATCATACTCATTATAACGCCATAAGTGCATCAAACATATCATGCACGTCATACATCCAAATGTATAAATTACGTACATTGTCATGCATCACAGCTCAAACATCATATTCAGACATCATCATATAATAGTATACGACATCATACGATACAATTAATACATCATCATAACTCATACATCATAAATTGTAACTCATTCAATTTAAGGCTATCTTTTAGTAAGACTACTTACCTAGTTAGTTTAAATTGTTGTCACTACTTTAAAGTTCGATTCTGGCATTTAAAATCCAAGTCAACCTATGTGAGCCCATAACATCCGTTTCAAATTCGAACTTACAGCAAAATTATTTCTCTAACTTACGATGATCTCTGGGTTAGATTTCATGCTGATAGAATTATTTTACCTTACACTAGTTTCTTACCTCTAGTATTTGTTTTGTTTTATGTTTAATTCTATTTACTTTTATCTTTGTATTTATTTTCATCCCTATATTTAGTTTTAGTTTTAAATTTTATTCATAGAAGCTTCCCTTTTATTATCTGTATTTACTCTACATTCTGTTCACATGTATTATTGGTCAATTTTTAATTCAATAGTTACTTTTAAAATCTTTGGTCTTTCTTATCTCTCTATTTTTTTTTTAAATTTTGTTGGCAATTTAATTTTGTTCACGGATTAGCCAATTTTTAACCGATTATTTGCTGGAAAATATAAAATATAATTGAATAGAAATGAGGATAAAAGAACTATAATATTTTAGTGTGGTTGAGGAGAGATAATGGAGGAAGAGACAAATAGTTGAGTGGAGAGATAATTGATAAATGCATACAGTTATACTTAAAAAGGATTTAAATATGGAGCATGCATTCCAACCTGAAAACATAATTTATTGTTGTGCCCCTTAATTTTGGTACAACTATAATCACTTTCTTCCAAAAAGATATGAAATTATCAATAAAATTATAAACTTATATTTCCTATATTTCCTTGAGTGCAATGCAAGTTCTCAAGGTTGATTGCAATTGTGCCCTTAAGAAGTTTCTTACACAAGATTAAAGAATTAATGACTTCCAACCATTTCAAGTCTCTCGATTAGAATCCATATTACAAAAACAAGTTTAAGATGTTCCGACATAATTTTATTTTGTTTATAGTTAATAGCACCAAAATTTTGACAAATGAACTTAGATTTAGTAGACAGAAATCTTCAAGAATGAAAACGGAAAAGGTGCTTAAAATGAGAAAATTGCAAAAAAATTTCTATGGCCATGCTTTTTTCTTCTAATTTTGAATCACGAGTAAGACAACGTGAGCATGGTGATAATTGGTATTGACTACAAATACATACATGCCATAGATTTTTGGCAACAATCTCGTATATATTGCATCATCTAAAAAGGGAAAAAAAGTAGCAAGGGTGATTATAAACCATGATATTAAATGCATGCAAAGTCCTATTATATGTCAATGTGTTTAGTTACTATATAAAATAAGTTGTTTTAATCATGTCATAAGGATTTCATGGTGGATGGCAAAACTGGTATATGTTATTTAGATTTAAGGAGGTTTGATTGTATTTTGTATTTTGTATTTTTTTTTTTTAAGTTTTAGAGATTTCTCTTTANTGGCAGGAGAAATATGGCCGGTCATAAAACCAGTACGGTGAGCCCGTTCGAAAATAGGGTCCTCAGATTCGCCCCGGAGGTTAATATCGGCAACCCGGTGGGTGACCGAGTCACAGCTAATGCCGTACCACCGGTTGCAACAGTCATCTCCGGTCCAGGAATTGAAGATTCCTAAATAGGGCTCCTGAAGGGCAGCTCTGAAAGCCAGAAGAGCTGCCCGTTCGGACGGTGGGCAGGCATGAACGGCGGAGGAAACGGCGAGAATGAGTAAAATGGATAAGCACCGAACGGCGGTGCGCATCTTGAGCTGGGATCCGTTAAAAGCAACTGTGAAGAAATAAATGAAAATGTCGGGTGGGATCAGAGTGAAGCACGGGCAATGAAGTGAACGCTGCAAATATATAGAGCCATTGAAGAGAGTGCCGAGGAGTAGAATGACGATTATGCCCCTAACATGGGTACGTGAAATTAGTGTGACACTTTAAATATGCTCGTGTCCTTTATCGAATTTTCCCTCGCGTCTTCTCCACGTCATCCATCGGGACATGTGCTATGCAAAACTGGTATATGTTATTTAGATTATTGTTATTATTTTTATGGAAAATATTGTACAATTTTCAAAATTGTTTACTCATGAGTTGACTCAAGATGAAAAAAACAAAAAACAAAAAACTTTTTATTCATTTAAATTTCACAATAATTTAATATTTTGCAACGAATACAAAAAAAAAAAAAAAAAAAAAAAAAAAAAAAAAAAAAAAAAAAAAAAAAAAAAAAAAAAAAAAAAAAAAAAAAAAAAAAAAAAAAACCACACTCAGACATTATGGGTGTCTTGCCTTTACCTAAAATAGAAGTAGCACATGGCTCGAGTACTTAAAGAAATACTTAGTAAGTAACCCCACTATTGGGGTCGAGAGTGTAACCATATGTCACTCATGATTAGAGATCTAACGTTAAAACCATCATAAGGGTGGCCTCCAGTTCGGACAAAATTGGATGTGTAGTATTTATCTACACACGACCACACTTGCAAGCGTGAATCCCCATGCATTTTGCACCCCCTTGGACCCATTATAGTGGGGCTAGTTGTCCATTGCTGAACGTCTAGAAGTTAGTAAACCCGTAAGTGTCAGGTGAAGCATGATCATCATTATCATAGTGTACAGGTTCGTACTCGTCATCATAAATGGGGAAGTAACCCGATGTATATAAACACACAAAATGCATGAGGTCCATATAGTTTTTTATCTTTAAATCATCCGTGAGACATAACCTTATACATTATTCACACATCACATTATGCAACGTGCATGCGTTGGCTTTCATACTTTCCTTGTTATTAACATCAATTAGGGTTGTGTCTTACAAAACTTATCGTCATAACATTATGACATTTAATACATGCACATCATCTTACTATGGAATAACATTTTATTAAGTCATGCCATCATCATGCATCTTACATTGTCATGTTATCATGCATCATCATCATGTCATCATCATATAATGTCATCTTATAACATCATCGCGTAACATCATTCTTATAACATAGTCTCATCATCATATAATGTCATCATATAACCTCATCGCGTAACATCATTCTTATAACATAGTCACATCATCATATAATATAAAGCATAAATGACACGTGCAAAGACCGCTGAGCACGTGTCGTCATTATAAGGCATGTCTTTTGACCGAGCCGATAGTAGGGTCACTTACTTGGTTAGGATTTCGTAGACTCCACCGAGAGAATCATGAGTCATCCAAAATGTTCTTGTCCATATAAAATAAAGGTTTGGAAAAAGGTTGAGTATTAAGAATATCTAGTAAGTCACTTTTATTAAGAATTGTTGGAGTCCCATGTTGGCTAATTAAGGGGAAGATCATGGGTATACAAGTGAAGGACACTATTTACATTGATCTGGATCAGTTTGAGGAAACCAAATGTAAAGCCATGAGAGCTTATGCTTAAAGTGGATAATATCATATCAATATTGAGATTCTTTTGTCCCTAACATGGTATTATAAGCAATGCCTTGACTTTGCCATGTTAGGTGTTGTTCATAGGCTTCAGAAAAAGAATCTATCCTCAATTAAGGAGAGGTTGTTCGAGAGTTCTAGTGAATGATGCCTCAGGGGCTCTTGGTGTTATGGTGTACTTTAAAGGTAATTTAGAGAAAGATTCGAACCTCAATTAAGAGAGGTTGTTCGAGACTTCCAAAGAAGGAGGCCTTAGGAGCTATTATGGTGTTACAGTGCACTAGGAACGGGATACAAATTCAAACATAATAAAAAGATAATAAAAAGTATCGAAATCAATTACAATTCTGTGTTGTTTAGAATTTATTACAAAATGGGACTAGGAACGGGATACAAATTCAAACATAATAAAAAGATCAAAATACACAAAAGATTGCACAACTTTCAATTGCTCTCCCACTCGTCCATCAATCAACGATCATCTAAAAAAGAAACTTAGAATTTTGGGAACCTAAACATACTTAGTAAAAAACATACTACTTAGTAAGAAACATACTTGTAAGGCTCTCATTGCAAACTTGTCTAGTAAATTACCATGAGCTTTTCTCTAAATTTTAGAAGTTTGAGCCTTATTTTTCCTATATGAGATTTTGGAAAGACCTTAAAGTTTTAAATAGTTCTTTTTTAATACAAATCCCTTTGGCACATATTGTTCCACTGTTCTTAGATTTAGCCAGCTTGCATGGCTTTAACAGTGAATGATCAATATCTTTGTTAGAGGCTTGACCTCATCATATCTCGAAGGATAATACGATGTCTTTTTCTAAAGATCATTATCTAAGGTTAACTACCGACCCTTCTACAGCAACTACTATAGAGTAAAAAATTCTAAAAGAGAGATCTCGTGTGCCAACCAAATACTAAGTCTCCTATGTTGCCACTCATCCCCTCTCAAGATGGGTTTATCATGTAGTTACCCCCTTACCATTTCTACACATGTTTGACATTCATCATAAACTAAAGTACTTATGTAATCTCTGCCCCTCTTAGGAAAGATTTACGAAATCACAAACTTGGTTCTTGTTTTGTTTCTAATCCTCAGGTAGCCACAACACACCATCCTATTTGACCTTGGTCAAGTTCGACGATATAGGTTCCTAGATACCTTTCGCTCAATAGTACTATCCCATACCACCAAATAGTACTATTGAGATACTAGAAGGAATAGGAGATCGTCAAACTCTAGTGATACTATTCACACCTAGTAGACTTGTTAAGAGGATGCTGTAGAGGCTTACTAGGTTCTTAGGGTATGTAAGTAGTTTAATTCTCGAATTTTCATTTCCAAGACATTTGGATTAACTCCTTGGGGTTCATCTCGTCTTAGGAGCATTAGGGTCTTGACCATTGATTTCTCTCATCACCCTCAAATGCTCGGTCTAATCGAAATATTTTGAACTAGGTCATGTAAAACTATCTTAGCAGCAGTGCCCTACCCTTATTTCAATATATTCATGCATGATTTAATAGGGAGATAATATTATCAAACTACCTAGCATAAAGAATATCACCTTAAGTATACATGAAAGCTCTAGGGGAAGGTAGCGCCTATCAATTGCTTCGAATACAAAAACACATTCTCAAAGAAACATACATGCAATTTCAATGAGAAGATAATATTTATCAATACCTACCTTTTCAATCTAGACAATATATTAGGAAATATTAGTTGACGACCCTTTAATAATTTTCCACATTATAACCTAATAACATGAACATAAGGTGGCATATAATCATAAACAGAAGGAGTAACAAATTACACAAACAAACATAAATAGAAGGAGTAACAAATTACACAAACAAACGTCGACTCAATACATGTAATGTTAAATCTGTATCAATATCTAATATAGGAGTTAGGTTTTCCTTCTCTGTTAATTGCCATACATGTAAAGCTGTGAATTAAAGGAAAGAAGATGAATGCCCATTAATGGGGATGAATTCCAAAACCTAAAATCACACCCCAAAAGACAATATTTGGTCTTTGAAGAGACCAACATGCATATGTTTGTTTGGATTTTTTTTCACTATAATCACCATGCTATCTCTTTCAATTTCCTCTCTATACTTTCCTCTCCTTTGTTTTTCTCTTTTAGAGATTTTTTTTTAATGAATTTTTTGTGTACTTAAGACATTTTTTGTTCCCGTATTTTTCTTTATCTCATAATTCGATTTAGCTAACTTAATGTATTCTGTTTTATTTATTGAATATTAAGTAGATATGATAGGAAAGACGAACCATTTTGTTCCATTAACTTGTGATACAACTTGCGTGGACAGAAGCGAAAAAGCAAACCAAGATTGCTTAAGCTCATGCCTCCCTGGAGGATTTATATATGGAGTATGCCTTCCAAGTACGTATCTTGTATCTTGTTGTTGTAGCTCTAAGGGAGATCCAACAAAGTTATTGTCACTCGCATGATTAAAAGTTTATTATTATTCTTCGTCAATATGAGCCTAACTCACATCGTCAATTTTTTTCTTGATTGATATTTTTTAATATGTTAAAAGATCAATTTCATAATTGCATTAAATTGAATATAAAAGTAAAATATAACCGTTTTCAATATCTATCTCATTATTTTCAATATCCATAGTATAATATAACCATTTTGAATGTATATTTAATAATTTGTATGCCTTAATAGTCATCGTAATTTAAGGTACTTCTCTCTCTACATCCAACCATATTCAACCATATTGGACCCTCTCAATAGTACTTCTCTCTCTACATCCAACCATATTGGACCCTCTCAATATTACATGTGGAGAGAAAAAGTATTTTGAATTTATATACCATGGTTATTAGGTAGGTAAAATTGTTAGCCTTTAATTTTTAACTCAAACTAAATAATTATTGTAGGTAAAGTAGTAACAATGAATTTAGTATGAAAGAGAAGAAATATTTAATACATGCCTTTAAGAATTTTTTTTTTCAGGTAATTAGCTTTTTATTTATTTATTTATTTATTTATTAATGTGACCTTTTCCTTTTTCTGTTTAATTTTGCAACCGCTGTAAATTATGGCTTGGTTTGCTTAGGAGAGAAGTGGAAAAGGGGACATATAGGTTAGCATTAGTTGTTTTCTTTAAGAAACCAAATCTTTCTTATTTATTTGTTTATTTATTTATATATATATATATGTATAAATTTTTTTTTTGGGTTATTATAAAAGTTATTTTCAAAAGCTAAAATAATACGGTTCAAGAAAATTAAACATATAGTTTTCGAAGTTAAGGATGAAGATGTAGAAATTTCTCTTGATTTCTGTCGCTGCAATGGTCATACTTTTGCTTTTAGTTTACTCTCGTACCCTCTCTATTATCTCTAATTGTTCCCCTACTCCCTCTCTTTCTCTCTTTTTCTCTTTCAATTTTATGAGGCCCTAAATTTTTGTTTAATTCGATTCCAGAGGTGAAGGTGGGAACTTCAATTCCATTAACTTGTATTGATGTTTGCGGAAACGACAGCAATGCTGAAAATGATAAATGCATATAGTTGTATTTTAGAAGAGGATTTCAACGTAGAGTATGCATTCCAAACCCAACAAACATAATTTATTGTTATGACCCTTAATTTTGGTTCAACTTTAATTCCTTTGTTTGCAAAAGATATGAAATTATCAATCAAATTATAAATTTATCTTTCCTTCGAGTGCAACACATTGTTCTTTAAATTGCAGTTCTCAAGATTGATTGTAATGGTGAACATAAGAAGTTTTCTACGCAAGATTAAAGAATTAATGACTTCCAACAATTTCAAGTCCCTCTATTAAAATCCATATTACAAAAACAAATTTAAGAGGTTCTTGCATAATTTTGCTTTGTTTATAGCTAATAGCACGAATATTTTGACAAATTAATATAGATTTTGTAGATAGAAATCTTCAAGAATGAGAACCGAAAAAGAGCATAAAAATTTTTGGAAAACAAAACTTGAATAAATTTTTAGTTCAAAAGCTAGCCCTCTAGAATTATGGAAACAACATTATTGTTAAAAAAAAAAAACTATACTAAATACAAAATAATTATATGAAACACCATGTCTCTACTACAAAACTAGAAAAAAATTCAAAATGAGAAAGTTGCAAAAATTGTACTATAGCCATGCTTTTTTCTTCTAATTTTGAATCACGAGTTTGACAATGTGAGCATGGTGATAATTTGTATCAGCTACAAATATATACATGACACGGACTTTTGGCAACAAACTAAAGTTCATATCAAGGCTACCTAATCTTTTAGAACCTTCATGATATTTAAAAACATGGGATAAAAAGAAATGAGCGAAAATTAAAACTAGATGAAATATGACACTTATATAACATAGTCACATCATTATATAATATAAAACATAAATGACATGTGCAAAGACCACTAGGCATATTAATATCATTTTTATGCTCTTAAGGTTGTGTCCTATGTCAGTATTTGGACATGATGTAATATGACACTCATAGAATTTCTAGCATATCTTATAGTAAGACCACTTACCTAATTAGCTTAAGTTGATGGCACTAATATATTTGAAATTTGAATGAGATTAAAATTAATTAAATATATATTAAGATATCTTATAATATTTAAATATGATTTGTATAAGGTTTTATATCCCAATATATTAAATAGGCAAACATATTATTTGGCAAAGATTTTCCAAGAGTCCTTATAAATAGGACCCTCACGTTGAGCCAAAACACATCAATCTCTCCCACTTTTTCTAGAGAATGAAATTATATCTTCAGAGAATTCTCGAAACTTTTTCTTCTTCTCCAATCCCTTTGGGATTTTCTTTCAAGAGGCTCCCACAAGCCTTGGCCTTGTGTTCGAGTCATAGTAAGGAAGATCTTGTGGAATGTTGAAGAACTTCTGCATGGTTGGAATACTCCGAGGAATCTTACAAGCTAGGGTTTCTACAAAGGTAGAGTTATTACTCTCGTATTTATTGCTTTTCTTTTAATTCATAATAAAATCAAAACGGTTCCCAATGCTTCCGCTACGTGGATGAAGAGTTCATTCCCTTCAATACATGCCCAGTGGCACTTGCACGTGTCATTTATGCTTTATATTATATGATGATGTGACTATTCATATGATTCTGTGACTATGTTTTATGATGATGAGACACTTATATGATTTTACACGATGATGTTATATGATGACGTTACATGATAATGACATGATGATGATGATGCATGATAACATGATGATTTAAGATGCATGATGATGAAATGACTTAATATGATGTTATTCTATAGTAAGATGATGTGCATGTATTAAATGTCATGATACATTATGACGGCGAGTTTTCTTAGACACAACCCTTATTGATGTTAATGACGCAGAACGTATTTGAGCCAACGCATGCACGTTAGTGTGATGTGTGAATAATGCATAGGGTTGTGGTCTAAGGATGATTAAAAGATGAAAAAGTTAAAAGGAACCTCATGCATTTTGTGTGTTCATATACATCAGATGACTTTCCCATTTATGATTATAAGTACAAACGCGTACACTATGATGATGATCATGCCTCACATGACACTCGGGGGTTTTCTAACTACCGAACATCTAGCTACGGACAACTAGCCCGACTATGATGGGCCCAAGGGGGTGCGTACCACCAGGGGATTCATGCTCGCAAGTGTGGGTTGTGTCTAAGGAAGTACTACACATCCAATTTTATCCGGACTGGAGGCTACCCCTACGATGGTTTTAGGGATAGGTTCCTAATCATGAATTGCATGTGATTGCCTTACCTGATCCCAATAATGAGGCCATTTATTGAGTATTTCTTAAAATACTCAAGCCGATGTTGTTTCTATTTCATGTAAAGGAAAGACACCCTTATAAGACTGATTGTCGTTTTCTGACTTTTTTTTTCCTTCCGTCGTTACAAGATAGTTTGATCAACACTACTTAAATGACTTTAGCATATAAATCTTAAAGGAAAATTTCATGGCTTAAGAAGTATAACATAAAAAAAAAAATCTTCCTCCTAAAGTAACAACATTAATGACTATTTATAGCCTTGCATACAATATTATAGCAACTTTTGTTAATTGAAATGTTTTAACTTTAATGGCCATCAAAACTATCATCACAAATGGCTAATTGTAACGTTTTTTATTTTATTAACTGAATGTTTTTTTCTTTTCTCTGAATTTATTCTAGATTGTGTTCACACCTATTGTTGGCTACTTTATTTTTCATTGATTGTTACAAATCTTTGTCTCTCTTATCTTTCTATTCTTTGTTTTTTTCTTTTAATTATATTGACAATTTAATTATCGATTTCTTTGACACATAATTCACTGAATGTCAGATAAAATGTTTAGCATTTAATTTCTAATTCAAACTAAATAATTGCACCAATTTATGGAAAATCTATGATATAATTGCATGATTGAATGTGAGGTCTTAGTACGAAAAATAAGAAATATTTAATATATACCTTAACAAATTTAAGACTTTTTTCTCTCGGAAATAGTCATTATTTTATTTTATTTTATTATTTATTATTTTTTTTTTTGACAAATGTGACTTTTTGTTTTTCTAATAACTTAACTTATTTGCTTAGGAGAGATAATTGGAGAAAGGGACATATAAATTAGCAGAAAGAAATGGGTAAGGTTGTTTTCTTTAAGAAACCTAATCTTTCTTATTTATTTATATATATATATACATATATTTTTTGGGTTATCACAAAAGCTATTTTCAAAAGCTAAACTAACACGGTCGTAGAAAATTAAACATATAGTTTTCAAAGTTAAGGATGAAGATGTAGAAGTTTCTCTTGATTTCTGTCGCTATAATGGCCATGCTTTCGCTTTTAGTTTGCTCGGGTACCCTCTCTATTATCTCTAATTGTTCCCCTACTCCCTCTCTTTCTCTCTTTCTCTCTTTCAATTTTATGAGGCCCTAAATTTTTGTTTAATTCCATTGATCCAGATACAGAGGTGAAGCTGTGAACTTC
Organism: Cucurbita moschata; assembly: GCF_002738365.1. Classification (NCBI taxonomy): domain Eukaryota; kingdom Viridiplantae; phylum Streptophyta; class Magnoliopsida; order Cucurbitales; family Cucurbitaceae; genus Cucurbita; species Cucurbita moschata. The sequence continues at coordinate 802,659 of NW_019268526.1, read as the reverse complement.
AATTCCATTAACTTGTATTGAAGTTTGCGGAAACGACAGCGACGCTGAAAATGATAAATGCATAGAGTTATGTTCTAGAAGAGGATTTCAACATGGAGTATGCATCCCAAATCCAACAAACATAATTTGTTGTTGTGACCCTTAATTTTGGTTCAACTTTAATTCCTTTCTTTGCAAAAGATATGAAATTATCAATAAAATTATAAACTTATCTTTCCTTAGAGTATGCATTGTTCTATAAATTGCAGTTCTCAAGATTGATTGCAATTGTGAACGTAAGAAGTTTCCTACACAAGATCAAAGAATTAATGACTTCCAACAATTTCAAGTCCCTCTATTAAAATCCATAATACAAAAACAAGTTCAAGAGGTTCTTGCATAATTTTGCTTTGTTTATAGCTAATAGCACGAATTTTGACAAATTAACATAGATTTTGTAGATAGAAATCTTCAAGAATGAGAACGGAAAAAGAGCATAAAAATTTTAGAAAACAAAACTTAGAATAAATTTTTAGTTCAAAAGCTAATAATCTAGAATTATGGAAACAACATTGTTGTTAAAAAAAATTATACGAAATACAAAATAATTGTGAAACACCAAGTCTCTACTACAAAACTAGAAAAAAATTCAACATGAGAAAGTTGCAAAATTTTTACTATAGCCATGCTTTTTTCTTCTAATTTTGAATCACGAGTTTGACAATGTGAACATGGTGATAATTTGTATCGGCTACAAATACATACATGACACGGACTTTTGGCAACAAACTAAAGTTCATATGAAAAAATATATATATATCAAAGTCCTATTTATTCGTCAATGTGTCTAGTTACTATATAAAATAAAAGTAACTAAAATAAATTGTCTTAATCATGCCACAAAGATTTCATGGTCAATGACAAAACTCGTATATGTTATTTGGATTTAAGGAGGTTTTATTGTATTTTTTTTTTAAAGTTTTAGAGAATTGTCTTTATGATTATAGGTTACAATTAGCTAAGGGCGATTATGGTATTGATAGCCATGAAAGTTAGAACCTTTTAATTAACCATTCCATACTCTAAAGTTTATTTTCAATACTATAAATAATCATTCAAGGTTTTACTTTAGGATGAAGATTTTTTGATATCGTAATAAAACTTGCAGATTGTACTTCTTAACAAATGAGTTTGTTCTTTTGCATTTCTTATGTTTAGATTTGCATGTTAAATTCATTCAAGTAGTCTTGACCAAGTTATCTTGTAATGAATAAAAATAAATAAAAATAAAAAAAAAGGTAAGAAAACGGCACTCAGCGGTACAGGGTGTCTTGCCTTCATCTAAAATAGAAGTAGCACATGGGTTGAGTACTTTAAAAATATTCCAAAAGTGACCCCACTATTGGGTTCGGTTGTGCAACCCCATGCAACTCATGATTTTGGATCTAACATTAAAACCATCATATGGGTGGCCTCCAGTCCCGACAAAATTGAATGTGTAGTACTTCCCCACACACGACCAGCACTTGCAAGCATGAATCCCCAAGTGTTTCGGACTCCCTTCAACCCATCATAGTCGGGCTAGTTGTCCGTAGCCGGACGTCTTGAGGTTAGCAAGCCCCTGAGTGTTATGTGAAGAATGATCATCATCATCATAGTGTACACAATTAATTATTTAGTTTTTAAGAATAATTGATATTGTTTTATTTGTAATTTAATTGTTATTCATTGTATGAAAATTCAAGGTTATTAATGTAATCATGAACCGTATGTGGTTGACATACAAGAGGATCGTGTTCAAGTAATAACCTAAAGAGTCTATAGTATATGGATAAGGTTGGGTGCGTTATTATTGTAACGACTGATAAAAAAAAGTAAAAGAAAAAAAAAAGAGATAATAATAATAACAAGTAAATAATAATTAAAAAAAAAAGAAGTAAATTATCCACTCTCTCTCCACCTTCCCCAAATATCTCCACAACACCTCCCACAACTGCAAAATGATCTGCAAAAAAAAAGGAAACAAACAGGAACAAAAAAATGGCAGATTTTGGGAAGGGAAAAATGGGAGAAAAAACAAGAGAAAGATAGCAGATTTTGGGAGAGAAAAATTGGAAATGGCTAGATTTAATAGGAAGGGAAAGAAATAGCAAGTTATAGGTAAGTTAGATCTCCTCTTCTTTTATTTTTTGCACGAGATAGAAAAGTTATCTTAGATCTCTTTCAATTATTTAGATTTTAGATATCTTATCAAAAATCAAACTTCATTCAAAATGGCCAAGTACATAATTAAAAAAAAAAAATCTAGGAAAGGAAAGAAAAAAAAAAATCAAAATCCTCTATCGAATTAATTAGAATCAAATCTCCTCCTCCATTACACAGTTATTTAGATTTTAATTAGCAGTTAGAAATCATGTCAGATGTTTGAATGAGATCATACATCTTCTCCTTCATACAATTATTTAAAATCAGATCAACTCTTCATTTACTAAACTGCTAACAGAATTAAATAGAGAATAAAAGAATTAAACCGGAAAAAAAAGAATTAAACAAGAGGTTTGAAAAGAATGAAACTTAGATTTGAAAAGAATTAAACAGGAAGAATTAAACAAGAGGTTTGAAAAGAATTAAACTTTAAAAGGATCAAAGAGAGAGGTAAAGGAAAATATATATATTTAATTAAGTAAATACAGAAAAGAAAAAAGAGACGTAAAGAAAATATATATATTTAATTAATTAAATACAGAAAGGAAAAAAGAGAGACAGTGGAGGAGGAAAATGGAAAATTTGGTGAGCAAAAACAATTTGACCGAGTAAATACATAGAGTAAAAAGGATAACGAGAAATATATATATATTCAATACTCATAAAGTCTCTAATGCTCACATGAAGATTAACACATGGACCATTGTAAAACTTAGATTATTGAAATTTAAATTGATGTCATGGTTCTTATAGGTTGGCTTGGATACAAAGAACAAAACCGAACTTGATAAATTAGTGATACCAGTCTAAGCTAATCAGGTAAGTGGTCTTACTATAGAATAGGCTAAAAATTGTATGAGTTATGATGATATATGAACTATGTCGTACGATGCAGTATATGAGTTATGATGATGTGTGGGTTACGATACTTGATGATGTGTGCAGTATATATACCTATTGATGAATGTCGTACTTGATATGTTTGATGCACTTTGTGGCAATATGATGAGTATGATGATTGCGGGACGTTTACCTTAATATGATGATGTTTTCCATATTGAGCATGTTATATGATGATGAGTGCCATATTGCATCATGTCGTTAGATCGACATAGAACACAACCCCAAGAGCATGAAAATGATATTAATATAAATATCCACGAGTATGTGTTACCTAGAGTAACAAAGAGATGAGACTAGAGGGTTGTGTCAGAAGAGACATTATGATGGATTTAGAGAGATCTCATGCATATTGTATTTCATAAGCATAGGGCTACTTCCCATAGAGATAATGAGTGCGGACGCGCACTGTATGATGAGCGCGAATGCGCACATGTGCGAACGCACACAGATGCTGGTGTTCATGAGGCGCATGACACTATGGGTTCCGCTGACCTCCGGACGTCGCTACAGATTAGCTTGACCAGAGGGTCCAAGGGGTGTGCGAGCACTCTGGGGATTCACACTCGCACGTGTGAGTCGTGTGTAGGGAAGTACTACACATCCAATTTGTCCGAGACTAGAGGCCACCCCTAAGACGATTAGAGATAGGTCCCTAAATCATGATTGCATGTGTTTGCATTTGCATGGCCCCTACAGTGGGGCCACTTAGTATTCTTTGAAATACTCAGGCCGTGTGCCACATCATTTTTCAAGTAAAGGCAAGGCGCACTTGTACAGAGGATGGCGACATCGCGAGCAGAGACTGTAGCACGTGCATAGGGTAGACTCATATTTAAATTCTTAGTTTTAAGTTAGAATATGTTGTTTTGCATTCCATTGTTTTAAATTATTTTGTATTTGTTTTTATTTTCTCTAAATTTTTGTATTTTGTATTTTGTATTTAAACACGTAAGACCATGGCTGTGTTTTCCATAGAAAAAGTTGTTTTAAACGTTTTTCGAAGTTTACGTTATAAATGATCTTGTAAGAGTTATATTTCCGCATTATAGATGAGAATGAGACGTTAGTGGTCACTCTAGATATGTGAAAATTTAGGGTCGTTACAGTTATCCTGGTAACACTATTGATACGACGCACTTTGTAATCATTACAAATGATTTGATCCAAATCATTCATGTAGAGACATGTAAGTGGGAGTATCCTATACAATGAGTTTGTACAAGACTAGCCTAAGAAATATTTAATCTCTCTTTATAATTCCGTTAATTGAGAAGATTAATATTTCACATGATGATATTAAGGATACATGTCAGGATATCCTATGTTCTCTATTATTGATTCACACCGTGAGATTCATGCGCGACCTCATGGCAGCTTTTGGACCGTCCCCCTATGGAAGGTGTTTGCATGAGTCAATATCAAAGTGAATATGTTGAGAAAGTATTTATAGTAAATGGGTGAAGGAAATGTGTCAAACTATTCTATGGTCTCCATCATTGGTTCATAACGTGAGATCCATGCGGGGCCTCGTGGTGGCTTTTGGACCGTCCCCCTATGGAAGGTGTTTGCATGGGTCAATATGAGGGTAAACTCTTGAGAAGGATAAGATAGTAATTTTATTTTCAATACTTGATCTATCCTACAACGACACTTGTTGGGATAAAATTACAAGATCTAAAATGATGGGTTACATTTATAAAGAGGTTGTTAATGATGTTCTTGACGGAACTAATGGTAACTAAATATTATAGGAATAAGAGTTGTTGTGGTATAATGTTTGGTTGAGATTGTTTTAGTAAAGGATCACTAAAGTACCATGGCATTAGAAATGGTTTATAAGGTTCATTTTATAAAATTGTTTGTTCCTATGCTGAAATTGAATGGATAGTTGATGGTTTGTAATTAAATAATATTTTATATATTTCAAATATTATGTTGGAGATCTCTCAATTGTTTAATTTTCACCACTCATAAGTCATATTGAGAAAATTTTAATACTTGAAAAAATAATATTAGCACTACGATGGTAGTATATAATTTTTTTTTTTTTTTTTATTGAAAAATGTTCTCAAGACCTATTGTCAATGTGAATCGAATTATTGGAAGTGCACATGATTGGTGAATCAAAGATGATGAGAAAGCTTTATTCATATCTTTAGTTGACATGTTGGATGTCATGATAAAAGATAAGAAAATGACAAAAACATATGTGATGTTTAAGTCATAGAAGCTAAATTTAGATAATTATCTAAACGATCTCTAAATTAAGTATTATAAAATTTAAGATAAGTTTTATGACTAAGCTATTGATAGGAAACCGTTAGGAGACGGTTACAGTGAGAAAAATTTTGGAAATTACTCTCCGGAAAGAAATATTTAAATGAAAGTAAATTTGATTTACTAGATTTTTTATGGAGACTAACACCTGATAGTTGATATAAGATCTACTTTCAAAATTTTTTTTTATTATAGTTATATGTAATTTTTGGAAAATACTTGATAATGTAGAATATATTATATATGTTGGCACTAGGAAATCAATCTCAGTTGGTGTAGTGGGAGACATTGAGATGTCGTTAAGTAAAAATTGTCTAAATGCTGAATATGGTGTTTTTAATAACCGAAAGAGAAACTTTAGTTCATATAGTATGAATTACTTTGAAATATTAAAGTTTATATTTTCAAAATTGTATGAAAATATGTTCGGTTCAAATTAAGTACAATTAGTATGAACACTTACATTGAGATATTCATGATTAGAGAATCAAGAATAAAAAGATAAATTGTTTTCTCCAAAAGATGATACTTGTCTTTGGCAGTTCATCTGATTAATGTCAAATTGAATATAATGAAAAGACCAGGTAATTTTCTAAACGTTGGAGTTAATTATTTTACATGTTTATAGATCTCGCTTTTCATGCAAGATACCCATTGGGTTTTTATTGAATAAGGCTGCAAGACCAAAGAGCGTTTTGGGCTTATGCATTAGGACCCAAGTGGTCTCATGAATGTAAAAGTCAAAGAATATTGTTAATATTTTATCAATCTGATCGATGATTATATAATATATAAGTATCCTTACCAAATATAACTTACTCTATTTTTTTTTTTGTAAAGTTCAAGAAAAATGAGATTAAAGTTAAATCTATTTTGGTAAATCTATCGAGACATTATGATTCGATCATAATGAATAGTAGGAGAACATTGTTTACTAAAATTAGTTGATAGAAAGTGGAATTGATTTCTAAATCTAAGCCCAATATAATTTTGTAAAATTGTGATGTTGGGGAGAAAACAAGACTATATTAGATAGTCACTTATTAAAAAAAATATATACGCTATTATTGAACTCTTGTTAGGATATGGGATTGCATAGTGAACATGATTGCATTTAAAATTGTCTATGAGACAATTTTTGGGATTATGGAAATGGAGTAAACTTAGTTTACAACCCTTCAATCATTGTAATTAAACATATATGGTGGGACAAATATGTTCAAAATTATGCCTAAAGGTAGGTTACTCCTAAAGAGAAACAAAATAGTCCTTTATTTAATTCTAAAAAAAAAAAGAGTATATTTGTATGACAAATGTAATTTAGTTCAAATAGATGGACATACACCTTTAATAAGGTTGAGATAGTGTTAATTAAATAGTTCCAAGTGAAGTCGCTAACAAAAGTTGTTAACAATTTAATTTCGCTTGAGAGTCAAGTGGATCCTGGTCATTAATTCGATAAGCCTCATCGTAGTGGAAGAATTATGAACTGATTCAATCCTACTAAAATTCAAATTGTCATGTTAGATGACCAATTTGAAGGCTTATTACCCTAAAATAGTTACGAGGGATGATGACAAAGGATAAATATTTTGAAGTCATAAAATCCAAGGGATTTGTAGATGTTCTTGATGAGGTTAAGCTCATAGGATATGAATGGATCTACAAAAGTAAAATGATGTAGAATTAGAAGATACAGATCTTCAAAATAGGACTCATGACAAAGAGTAGAACTTAATGGGAGAAAATAGCAGACTTTCTCTCATGTTGTCACGTAGAGTCTATTATTATTATCTGATTCATTTTTATATGAGATATGTTAAAAGAAATATTTTGAATTCTTTTGTGAAAAGAAATCTAAGAGATACATCTACCCATATTATTATATGAATGTATTATTAAAGATCAACAGCAAAAGGTTTGCGGTAAAATTCATTTTTAACCTATAGAGATTTTTGAATAAAAGGTTTGGTAACCTATGACTTTGATAAATTGTAATGAGCTTATGAAGTAATAGTATCCTAAGTAACCTCTAAGTAACCTCAAATGTTGAGAGTATAATTAATTATCTTTCTTGAGTGGGAGACAATTAATGCGTAGATGAGAATTAACATTAAATATATCGTTAGTTAGATTATATTAGTTAAACTAATGGTATGACCCTTGAGTGAAAAATTAAAGTTTTCTCAGAGTATCGATGGATAATGAAATTTTTTTATTTTGTGTCTGGAGTTAAAAGATTTGATCATTAAGTGATACACTAGTTAAATAAATTGAGAGAAATTTATGTTAAGATCAATTTTACCTTAGATTGTGAAGTATGGTATACAAGCGGAATACTTTTTGCTTTTAAAGCAACCAAATGACTTGCATGACTATAATAATTTCTTAAACATTTGAAAGGTGTTTCAGATGTGATCTAATTTGTTACTCACATTGTGATGATAGTGATACAAAGAATAATATTAAGGAAATTATAAAAGATCAATCTATAAAAATGATATTGAGAGAGAAAGCATATGGGTAGTGACCAAGATGACTTTTAATGATAAATATTTTGATTGATATAACATACTCTAGGCTAAAGTGTTTGAGGGTCATCTAGAATGTCTAGGATTACGAAACATGTCTCATCTTCTCTGAGGCAAGTGGGAGAACATGTTGGGTATAGAGTATGCCCTAGGACACATGTCTCACGAACTTGAGTGCAAGTGGGAGATTGTTGGAATTTATGCCCTAAAACCTCGTAATTAATTATTTAGTTTTTAACAATAATTTATATTATTTTATTTGTAATTTAATTCTTATCCATACGATAATTAAAGGTTATTAATGTAATATTGAACAGTATGTGTTTGACATACAAGAAGATCGTGTTCAAGTAATAACCTAAAGAGTCTATAGTATATGGATAAGGTTGGGTGTTTTATCCTGGTCACACTATTCATACGGCCCATTTTGTAATTGTTACAAATGACTTGATTCAAATCATTCATGTGGAGATATATAAGTGGGGGTATCCTATACAATGAGTTTGTATAAGACTTGACCAAGAAATATTTAATCTCTCTTTATAAACTGTAAATTGAGAAGATTAATATTTCACATGATGATTGATCATATGCGACTCGATCTTAATCCTGCCTATGAGGGCTTGTCCTTTAATTTACATAGGTGAGAATGACTCTTTTAGTCGTTTCAATATGCCTAGTATTTTGGGAACTTACCAAATAGGGAGTTGGGGAACATAATATCATGGGATGGAATTCACTCCTTTCCATATAAGGAAAGAAGATGAGTTGTTCTCTTTTAAGTACCGACTTGAGGACTTGAACAATGGGGCCCCACCCTTGCGACTTGGTTTATGATTGGATCATAGACAAATTGTTCATTAGAGAATCAGTGGTACTTAAGGTGAAAAATGTAATTACAAGGGTAAAACGGACTTTTGACCCAGTTGTAATTACGAACAATTCCTGAAGGGTCGACTTGCTTGTAATAATTATATCAATGGACATAACTTGTCGTGCATAAGAGTTTAACTCTAAGCCTATAGTGGAGTGACCTATAATTAATGAATGGAACTTGATTAATTAAAAAGTTTAATTAATTAATTTTGTATCATTGGAGCTTATAATCGGTAGGTCTATAACGCCTCTGCTTGCTCGTAGTAACGCTAAAAGGTTGAATTTATTTGAATAAGAAAATTTGAAGTGTTCAAATTGATATTTAATATATCAAATATATTAAATATAAATGAGAAAATAAATTTAATTTGAAAGGTCAGATTAATATTTAATAGATTAGATATATTAAATAAATAGAAAAAATATATTTAATGTGAGGTGTTCCCATTAATATCTAATATATTAGATATGTTAAATATAAATAAAAAAATTATATATATTAATTTGATGGGTTCAAATTAATATTTAATATATTAGATATATTAAAAAAGAAAAATATATTTATTGTATTTAATACAACTAAATATTAAATCAATTAATGTATGATACCTTGGGTAAAAATATATTTGAAATTTGAATGAGATTCAAATTTATTAAATATATATTAGGATATCTTATAATATCTAAATATTATTTAAATAAGGTATTATATCCTAATATATTAAATAGGCAAATATATTATTTGGTAAAGATTTTTCGAGAGTCTCTATGAATAGGACCCTCAGATTGAGCCAAAACACATCAATCTCTCCCACTTTCTCTGAAAAATGAAATTACATCTCTAGAGAATTCTCGAAACTCTTTCTTTCTTCTCCAATTCTTTTGGGATTTTCTTTCAAGAGGTTCCCACAAGTCTTGGTCTTGTGTTCGAGTCATAGCAAGGAAGATCTTGTGGAATGTTGAAGAACTCCTGCATGTTGGAATACTCCGAGGAGTCTTACAAGCTAGGGTTTCTACAAAGGTAGAGTTATTACTCTCGTATTTATTGCTTTTCTTTTAATTCATAATAAAATCAAAACGGTTCCCAATGCTTCCGCTACGTGGATGAAGAGTTCATTCCCTTCAATACATGTCCAGTGGCACTTGCACGTGTCATTTATGCTTTATATTATATGATGATGTGACTATATCATATGATTATGTGACTATGTTTTATGATGATGAGACTCTTATATGACGATTTCATATAATGTTATATGATGTTACACGATGATGTTATATGATGACGTTACATGATAATGACATGATGATGATGATGATGCATCATCACATGACGATTTAAGATGCATGATGATGAGATGACTTAATTTGATGTTATTCTATAGTAAGATGATGTGCATGTACTAAATGTCATGATACATTATGACTGCTAAGGCACAACCCTAATTGATGTTAATGACGAAGAACGTATTTAAGCCAACGCATGCATGTTTCCTAGTGTTATGTGTGAATAATGCATAGGGTTGTGGCCTAAGAATGATTAAAAGATGAAAAGTTAAAAGGGACCTCATGCATTTTGTGTGTTCATATACATCAGGTTACTTTCCCATTTATGATTATAAGTACGAACACGTACACTATGATGATGATCATGTCTCACATGACACTTGAGAGTTTTCTAACTACCGAACGTCCAGCTACGAACAACTAGTCCGACTATGATGGACCCAAGGAGGTGCGTATCGCTCGGGGACTCATGCTCGCAAGTGTGGGTCGTGTGTAGGGAAGTACTACACATCCAATTTTGTCCGGACTGGAGGCTACCCCAACGATGGTTTTAAGGATAAGTCCCTAATCATGAGTTGCATGTGATTGCCTTCCCTGATCGCAATAGTGGAGTCACTTATCGAGTATTTCTTAAAATACTCATGTCGGATGCTGTTTCTATTTCAGGTAAAGGAAAGACACCCTTATACGACCGATTGTCGTTTTCTGACATCTTCTTCTTCTATTTTTTTTGTTTTTTTTTCAATTGTTACAAGATAGCTTGATTAACACTATTTGAATGACTTTAGCATGCAAATCTAAAAGAACAATTTAGTGACTTTAGCATGCAAATCTAAAAGAACAATTTCATGGCTTAAGAAGTATAATATACCACTTTTGTTATAATATAAAAAAAAATCTTCATCCTAATGTAACAACATCAACTACTATTTATAGCCTTGAAATTGAAAATAAATATTATAGCGAACTTATATTAATTGAAATGTTGTAACTTTAATGTTGTATGGTTTTTAATTTATTCTAGATTGTGTACACTTATGGTTGGCTAATTTTTAATTGATAATTACTTACAAATCTTTTATCTCCCTTATCTCTCTGTTTTTTTTTTCTGAACAATTTAATCATGTTCACCCATATTATTGTACAATTTTTAATTGATTCTTTGACTAATAATTTACCAGAAGTCACTTAAAATAGTTAGTATTTAATTTTTAACTCAAACTAAATAATTATTAATTTATAAAAAATATAAGATATAATTGGATAATTGGATGTAATGTTCTAACAATGAAAGAGGAGAAATATTTAATATATACCTTAACAAATTTAAGAATTTTTTAGCCGTTTTTTTAATTTATTTATATATATATAGTTTTTATTTATTTATTTATTTATTTTTGACAAATGTGGCCTTTTTGTTTTTCTCTTTAGTTTTGCAACAACTTTAATATTATGGCTAAAGGGGTTTGTTTAGGAGAGATAATTGGATCAAGGGACATATTATGGCTAAACGTACCCTCTTTATTATCTCTAATTGTTCCCCTAATTTCTCTCTTTCAACTTTATGAGGCCCTAAATTTTTGTTTAATTCGAATGATGCAGGTATAAGGTGGGAACTTCAATTCCATTACCTTGTATTGAAGTTTGCAGAAACGACGACATTGAAAATGATAAATGCATGTAGTTATGTTCTAGAAGAGGATTTCAGCATGGAGTATGCATTCCAAACCCAACAAACATAATTTGTTGTTGCACCTATAAGAGAGGTATTGAGATTCAGGAAGAAGGACAAATTGAGCCTGAGATTCAGAGTCCTCTTCAAGATCTTAAATAAGATAGGGCTAGTAGCGTATAGATTCGCGTTGCCACACACCCTTATCGTCGTACATAAAGTATTTTATGTGTGTATGCTACATAAATACAACTTAGAACCTTCACATGTTATCAAACATGAAGCTCTCCCCCTGAGAGAGGATCTATCTTACGAGGAGTATCACAAGTAACAAGTAATAAGTAAATTATCGATTTCACAGATAACCTATCTGTTTAGTTAATTTATCGCTGAAAATTAAGTGAGTTTTGGATAACATTCAAATGGGTGTTGTGATTTTGACTAATTAAACAAAACTAAAGTAGAGTGCACTATTGTCGATAACAGAAAATGATGAGAAAATCAACTCTAACGAGGAAGGTTCAGCAAAGAGAGATTAAATAGATAAGTTGTTGAGTTTTGTGGTAGATTTTAGTTCCTTTTAATAGATTCCCAAGCCCACCTATCGAGTCATGCATGGTGATTATTTCCATAATGTCTGTAATTTCTATTAACAAGGCTACAGGGTAAGAATTATTCATAACCCTTCTATTACCCTTTAAGTCCTCTAGCAATGAAACGAGAGTATTAAAGAAGATTTCATTACTCCCTTTCTTCTCCCGAATAAGAGAACAACTATATATGTAAAGTAGCTAATTAAACACACGTGTAAATCATTAACAACAACTCTTCAATAAACTAAGATGATACCGTGAACATACTTAAACTATATAAAACTCTCCCACCTCCCTTATAAAATTTAGCTTTCCATACAAACTGAATTAAATAGAGGAACCCACATCTCAATCATATAAAATCAATAAAATAAGAAAAGAGAATAAGGATATAGAGAGTTATCCCACTTTGTTGCTATTCTTCATGGAAGTTCCCTTCCCTTGAGCTCTCACGTCCACCTCTTTGCCCTAATCTATTCTTCTTGGTCTTCTTTTCCTTCTGCCGTCAACAGGTGCTGGATTAGGGTTTTTCTTATTCTTCTCTGGCTTCATTGCAGTTCACAGCAACAAAGACTCACTGTCTAATCCGATTTTCTCCCTAAAATGTGGCTCTCTCCCTTTTGTAGGTACCTTTTCATTTTATAATGGTTGTTTCTTCTCATTTAGGGCTGAGAAAGGATAAAATCGTCCATCTAGGATGTTTCTAATTTGGTAGTCAATGACCCACATGGACGGCTGGTGTGGATTAAAATTTTCCATGTCATCCCCGAAAAGTTTGCGTTCCGAATTGCTTCCGCATTAGAGTTAGCAATTTATTTCCAGATGCAAGCAGTGTTGTTTCCAGATTTGCTACAACATCATGGTTCAGCATGAATGTTTTGGAATTTTACCAAATAACTCAATTAAGTATACAATTAAGCTCGATTTATGCAAATTGAACTCCTTTTCCTACTAAACCACAATCGACTATTTCATGTAAACTAATTAGAATAAATGGTGCAATTAATGAGAAAATAGTGAGTATGAGTGCAAAATTAACTATAAAAATACTTATATAACTCTACTTTTGAAGAGTTATCAGCAGGCGAATTGGGTTAAGACATAGCGAAGTGGGTCGCAGACTCGAGTCCTCCTCTAATGTCATGACATGTGGCCGTTGAAGACGCCGCTCATGTCATCCCCGTCATATGCTGTCATGACATGTGGCCGTTGAAGACGCCGCTCATGTCATCCCCGTCATATGCTGACATGTGTCTCATGTTTAGCTAGACACACTCTACGATTGATTTCAACACATGTCCTTCCCTTTCGCAGTTGCGTCTCCCTTTGTCATCACGATTGCACAAGTTTTCCATAATTCCAATCGGTTTTGCAATTCCTTCCTATTTTTTTTTTTTTGGATTTTCATTACTTCTCATCCAAAACTAGAATCAATTTTGTTTTTGCACTTAAGATACGTTTTTCGTAATTTTTAGTCGATCACAAGGAGAAACAATTACATCCAAAGATGGTCCAAAATACCGAAACTTAAACAAACTCATAGTTTCTTTGTGATCGTCAAAACATCATCACCAAATCTAAATTGACTTCTGCTTCCTTCATGAATCTTGTGCCAAATATCTTCAATAATAATATACTAAAATTTGAGAACTTAATTCTAAAACAAGCTCTCAAATTTGAAAGAAAACCAAAATCTATAACTCAACAATTCTTACCTACTGTCTTCCTCCATTCTCGATGAAATTCCAACTTTAAATGGGTATTTTTTTTTCACTCTCTTTTTCGTTCTTTTCTTTTTTCAGATCTCTAATTAAAAAAAGATGGGTGGAAAGACCCATCTATTCCTGAGGATTGATTTTGACCGATGTTGTTCGCATTTAACCTATTTTCTTTTATATTTTTATTGAGTTCTTGAGATTTTCTAATCATTTTACCTACGATCTCGAAGGGGCTTCTGAATCTCGGGCTCAACTTATCCTTTTTCTTGAATCTCAATACCTCTCTTATAGATGCAACTTTCAAGAGGACATGTCAATCTCAACAAACTCGAGGCCTTTTCTACAAGAGTCTGCATAATATCAACGATGTCCCAAATAACTGTGAAATTTTACACTCTTTGGAAAACATAAGATGAAATTCATAGACATGTCTTCCCATTTCCACTAAGGGACTGTGTCACAATCGAACTCTTTTGTAACCCAAGTAGAAAGATTTGACTAGTAGTTATATTCCCTTGTAGCATAGCATGATCAAATTGCATTTGACAAACATGAATGTCAAAATTGGCAAATAGTCATATACTCACAAATAACCATAAAAGTAAACAATTAACTAAAATGAAAGACTCATCATAAAAATAAGGTAAAATAGTTTGGAATGAGACAACTTGTCTTAGACAAACATGACTAAACATTGCTTCCTTCTTTCAAAATCTTATATATTCATCAATATCAATAATTAATTATTCATTAAAACATTTGTTTTTTCAAAATTGGAGCATTCACTTATGCAAGTTTATTACAACAAATTTCAATATTCAACTATAAATTTCGAGAAATAAAACATATACTTAATTATAAAAATACATCATCTATGATCATTCAAGCAATGATACAAAAATAATTGGATGTTGATCTTGGATGTTGGATCAGCAATCCACGTTGGGATTTTTTTGTAAAAGTATTTTTACCAAACATTTTCTCCAAAATACAATTGTTGGATCAGCAATCCACATTGGGATTCTTTCGAGAGTTTACCAAACATTTTCTCCAAAATACGATTGGCCAAAATTGAAAACTCCACAGATTTGATCATTTTTAAAATTCTATATATGGTTTAGATTAGAATTCATAACCATGCACAGTAATTTATGCTTTTAATGTTAAGTCGATGTATTTACCATTCAGAATAGAAGCAATTTCATGTACAATGTCTCTCGTATATGAGTGAACATCCTTATTTAGGTAATCCTGTATTCGTTATTTGATATACGATTATGCAAGCTTTTCCAACATTATTCAAGCTTTCAAGTTTATGTTTTTAAATCATCAATAAAAAGCGATACCTTCGTCGAGCAGTGTGCTCTTGGAGCTCAGTTTCTTGTTCCACAAGCGGTGCAACTCTACGGTGAAACTCCGCTATCAGCGACCTTTGGAGGATAGCTCCTTGATTAGTCGATCGCTTGCAGCATCCACGTCTACGTGCATCTTTGAAAGACACCTCTAGCTGAGTGGCGAAGACACTATTTATTTTATTTTATTTTATTTTATTTTTGTTAACAAGAAAACCTAGTATTGGGAAATAATGTAAATGATTATACATAATATCAAATTCATACTTTTTATTTGTAATTTAATATTTTCGAGAAAAAAGTCATAATCTTTATAGTTCAATAAGTTTAGGGCAAGTTTTTCGTATAAAATTTTAGTTTTTTTTATCGAATAGTATATTATATACACCATAAAATTTTGATAAGACCAATAGAGAGATGTCTGAATGGTTAAGTTATACTGTAAAATATATTATATATATATATATATATAATCTATAAACAAGAATGCAATATGATATACTTAAACTAATGAAACATCAACCATTCAAATTGGCTCCCGTGGACAGGTAAAGTTTTTTGTTAAGTTCATAAGTTTGTTACGTTCTTTCCGTGCCTTATATACTAATATACTAGATCCAGTTAACTGGATTATCATTTTGACAGCATGCATTGCTTATTCCAACGATTTCTTCAAGTACTACTCGTGAGAATCTCAGTGGTTACTTATATGGTTGATGCGTGAATTCCTTAGTGGGTTCTAATCCACATAAAAGTAAGATCAATGTTGAAATCGAGGCGAAAAACAAGCAAACAGAGGTTAAATGGAGGAAAAATGGTAACTCATGCGCCTGCACACGCCTACACGTGCTCTAAAGAGGTTCTACGTGCAATCTCATACGTGCATCTTACGCTCAAAAGCTTTACACAGTCATGGGGTCAGAGCAGTTCGTTGGGTGGTTCGGTTCGCGTAGTTACTAGATCGTTTGTGGGTCGTCGATTCAAACTCGGGCCAACCCAGATTTGCGCATTTTATGTGTCTGCTAGCGAGCATGGTGCATTTCTCCAGCTGAATACTGCCACGTATCACTCGTCAGCTCTGTTGCACTACTCCGAACGTTAGGCGACGCGTGGCTGTGATTTTCTCTTTCTTGCGTGTTTTCATATTTCCAAGACGCATCAGTTTTGTGTGTTCAAACTATTTTCTTCAGATTTTTGTATCTTTACGCATACAATTCGAATCGACTTGGTTTCTTCACCAAAGTCATAGAGTTTCTATCCACTTATCTCCACTTGGATAGATAAATCATACGATTGATGTTATATCGGGGTGAGATCGCTTGCAACAAATTAATGTCATATGTCAATGCCTGATCTAGTTGACTTCTACAAGCAGTTAAGTTGCTTGCTAACAGTCGGGTCCATTAGACCTACTTAGATCGTTGTTAGAGAGCTGGGGAAAATCACCAAGCCAACACCTCTGTCGAAGGAGGGAGACACAAATGCCTGATCTAGTTGACTTCTACAAGCAGTTAAATTGCTTGCTAACAGTCGGGTCCATTAGACCTACTTAGATCGTTGTTAGAGAGTTGGGGAAAATCACCAAGCCAACACCTCTGTCGAAGGAGGGAGACACAAACAAACCTCAGAAACAATATATGTTGACGTAGGAATACCATCTAGACGAATGAAGAGAAGGGCCGGTCAAAAGCATCGGCCATGAAAATTCCAAGACGGAGAGAGAGTTTTGATCAAATTGAGGTTAGATCAACTCGAAGGTCAAAACAACAAGAATCAAAGACCGGTGCGAAAATACTATGGACGAGTCGAAGTTATCCACAAGGTCGGAAAGGCATCATATAGGATCCAATTGCTCTTATGGATGCGGACTAGCCATGTTTTCCATGTTAGTAACTTGAAATGTTTGTGAGTTAATAAGCTTGATTTGTATATGTTTAGATTTGTTAGCAATTGCTTAATTTTAGGAGATTGATTAGGAAGATTTGACTGTAGTTGATTAATTTGAGGAGAAAGTTTAGGAGATCAGTTGTACAATCTCCGCTCTAACTACTCATGAGATTATGTTAAAAATTTTTTGAAAAGCATACGTGCTTAACGTTCTTTTCTTCAAATGCTCTTTCCCTTTTGTTCTTCTAGTTCAGTTATTTGTTTCGATATATTTTCATTGTGGGTCATATCCTACATTTGGTATCAGAGCCAGACACTGAGCAATGTGTCAGAGCCAGACACTGAGCAATGCGTCACAGGGCGAATGTGACGCCGTCGAGCATTGATGTTGAGGAGCATAAGGATAGGATGACTGTCACGATCCAATATTTTACTACAGACCGTGACTAATGACAAGACACAAATGCACAAAGTAATATAAATATGAAATAGAAAAAAATCCTTAAATTCCAATAAAGTTTTTTAACGACAAACCAACAGAACACTTGACAGTTTGGAAATAAATTTCGAAAGAGTGCAAATACAAAATAAAGACTGGACTGACGCCCCGGGACAACCCATTCCTCTGTGACAATTCCCGTCTCCATGATGCCCGCCCTTGACCGATGTCTCGTGCTCCTGAAAAAGGAAAACATAGCAAGGATGAGTATAAAAATTATACTCAGTAAGCCACCTACTTGTAGGCTCTCTTTGCGTTCTAACTTAACAGGTCCCTACGGTTTCCTAATTCGGTTCTAGGACATCTGGTTCTAATCTTAGTCCCTTGGAGCTTGCCCCTTGGGTTTCACCAGTTCATTGTTCTTTCATTAGACGCCTAAAGGTTCCTTATGCCAAGCTAATATGGCTGGTATATCTCTATGAGGTGCTACCTTTACATGGCTATCTGGGGCTACATGGTATCTAGCGTATGATGGTGTTAATATAACACATGCGGAAGCAATTTGGATCTTAGGCACTTTTAGAACATCAATTATTGTAAATCACTAGCATGTTCATAAGTATTAAAACTTAATGAGTTTAAGTACTAACCTTTTGTAGTTCAAACTCCTTTTGCCTCACGAACCGGTTTCGAACCACCACTAGTGTCTTCTCCACTATCCTCCGGCCTTAGAACGGGATTGTGGAATCCGGTGAGTGACTAAACTTGGGAGGGATTTTGTGTATGTGAAAGAGAGTGTTTGTGAGAAGTTTTTCTCAAGGCTTTTCATCAAGATGAAGAATCCCCTCCAAGTATCATGATCACTCTATTTAAAGAGTCAAGTTTGCATGTTCATGCAAACTTGAGATCACCAAATTTTGACACTTAAAATTCCACTCAAGAGTTTGGGATTATGTGGCAAGCATGCATGTTTGAGTTAACCAAATTTTGACACTCAAAATTCCACTCAAACTTGTGGGGTTTATTTGGCAAACATGCAAGTTTGGTTAAACCAAATTTTGACACCTCAAAATTCCACTAACATGGATTTTTCCATTAGATGAAAGTCAACATTTTGACTTTCTTCATTTTAATTCAACAATTAATTTGAATAATGAATTTCAAATTAAAGTAACATTAAATGATTAATTAAACTATTTAATTAATATTTAATATTAATTCAAATGCCAATCCCAATCAATTCCGACACATAATTGATTAAGATATTTAAATCTTATTTAAATATCTCACATTCTCTCTTTTCGTTTAATTCGTAAATAAAACAAAATTGCGGTTAAATATATCGTATATATGTAACGCATATTCCCTAATTTGAATTCGAACACTTCGAACTCACTCGTCACATTGTTCTATGGTTTAGTCCGATATGAGCTAGCAGAGGGACCTAATGGACCTATAGATCATGGGCTCCAACGATCCAAGATTAACCGATTAAACTCATTAACCTTGTTAACCAACATTCGTTAACTACTAGGACACTCCACTATAGCCTATCCACTCTTATGTCTCTACATATAGTTCAAGTAATCATACTATAGCCAGAGTGTTCTTAGTTTATTGGATTTAGATTAATGATCGTAAAGTTCACTTTATTCAATAACAATTTTTACTGAATAAACATCAATAATAACTTTATTGAAAATAGAATATATCTTTGTTTACAAACTATGAGTTTTAGGACATAAAACCCAACAGCGTAGGGGTGTGCTGAATACCCCTAAGCCTATATAGTCCCCCTATGGGGGGCGCGACCCAACCCGTTCCCATGCAGCTAATGGGCTGTACGACGTGGGGACACATTTTCCATGTGAAATGACTAAGAGCAGTAAGGACTGATCAGGGACCCTTGGTTCTCCCACGAAGCTATATATACCGTTCTCACACTAGCAATCTATGAACACTCCTAGGGTACCTTGTTGCCGTGGTAATCCGCTAAGTTCCTAGGGGAAAGTTAAGTCTGGCTAGAGCGACATATCGCTCCTAACAGTAATCCCCTAGGCTTACCATAGAAATGGGCCCTAGCAATTAACAGAGGGTGCATGCAATTGTCTTCTAACATCATAATATATAATTCATGCAAACTAGGCATGCCAGCTCAACGGGGCAATGACCTCCATCAAGCACCCAGAACACGAAGTTCGCGCTCAATGGGGCGAATTCATCCATCAAGCACCCGAAATGCATAATACACAATTCCAACATAAATTAAACGCATGCATATGTACGGCGTAAGCTTAAAGCATACAAACAACACTTAGATAATTCATCCAATACACTCATAACAATCAATCTGACTAATATTTCCCATGGAGAGCTAATCTAGAACAAAATTATTAGCATGCATGCAATCCAAGCGAATCCTACAAGTATTTCTTCCTAAATACCGGGTGGTAACTTACCTGGTTGATACGTGCCTTTTTGCTAGCGTTTCTTTGCCCGTGAGGTGTCCAAAAATACTGATTTCCTTCAATTAGGTCCCTATTCACGTAAAAACAGTATTAGAACTGGAACCGGGACAAAAATCGGGCAAACAGAGGGCAAACGGGCCTAAACGGTCATTTCACGCACGGTCATGCGCCTGCAGTGCGCTGGGAGTGCGAGGGCCACGCGCGTGGGAGTGCGCCAATCGCAGGCCGCACGCGCGGCAGCTTCTGCACAATCATGGGTCGACCGATTCGATTCGGCTCGCGTTCGCGGTTCGGCTCGGGCTTTGTAAGCGACACGTGTTGTTGCCTCACTGGAGCTGCGTTGCTCCAACCGACGGTCGACACGTGTCTGGCACCTGTCACGCCGCCCTCCGCCGCTCGCTGGCCGACCCCCCCTTTTTTTTTTTCATCTCTGTCCTCTGCGATCCGTAACACAGTTTCCCCTTTCCGATTTTCATATCTTTTGATTCGTAGTTCGAATCGATATGATTCCTTCGGCAAAGTTCTAGATCGTGTTATGGGCTACGTCCTAGTATTTTTCATAATTTTTTGCTTGACTACAGGATGAGTTAAGAGCGTCGGAAGTTCGCTCACCGTTCTCAGATGGTTCTCGGATCTCCACCTTCGCATTGAGAGCTCGGTCAAACTTCTTCACAGATCGTGCGTAGAGTTATTCCTAGGTAAATATCTTAGCATTTAGGACTCGATTCATATAAGAAAAACTTAGTCTGAGAAATGTCGTTCAGAACCTTACCTCCCGAAACGTCCTTAGATCTTGACGGAACGTCGGCCTCGCTAGCCTCTCAATCCTTGTACAAGTCTCGTCTGAAGGTGGATTCCGATGTGGTCCGATAAATTTCGCGGCTGATTCCTCTTCGTTTTCTCTCTAACTCTCTTTTTTCTTTGCAAGGGATTTGACGGAGTTTTCTTTGAACCCCAATTATGGCCGAAGGGGCAAAATGACATTTTTGCCCCTCAATTGACTTAGCCCCCCCCCCCCCCC